>NC_133333.1:11503894-11556285 GCF_042186555.1 Aquarana catesbeiana | reverse complement strand
ATAGTGCCCCATCATTGGTGTCAGTGGAAGGAATAGTGCAACCTCATCGGTGTCAGTGGGAGGAATAGTGCCCCATCATTGGTGTCAGTGGGAGGAATAATACTCCAGAAAAAGAAAGCTTTAAGCAAGCAGCTTTTACAGTGCTATCTCTCTAGATAACTTGTGGAGCTCTGGGAATCCTTTGGCATGTATTCATGTAATACATGTTTAATGGATAGGTAGAATATATAATTTATATATATATATAAATATATATAAATTCTTTCTAATGTACTGTATACACTTAAATAAAGTGAACCTGTCCCAAACCTGGGCAATTATGCCCCGTACACACGGTCGGATTTTCCGATGGAAAATGTGTGATAGGACCTTGTTGTCGGAAATTCCGACCGTGTGTAGGCTCCATCACACATTTTCCATCGGATTTTCCGACACACAAAGTTTGAGAGCAGGATATAAAATTTTCCGACAACAAAATTCGCTGTCGGAAATTCCAATCGTGTGTACACAAATCCGATGGACAAAGTGCCACGCATGCTCAGAATAAATAAAGAGATGAAAGCTATTGGCCACTGCCCCGTTTATAGTCCCGACGTACGTGTTTTACGTCACCGCGTTCAGAACGATCGGATTTTCCGACAACTTTGTGTGACTGTGTGTATGCAAGACAAGTTTGAGCCAACATCCGTCGGAAAAAATCCATGGATTTTGTTGTCGGAATGTCCGAACAAAGTCCGACCGTGTGTACGGGGCATTACTCACGAGCAAACCTACCTTCGGTAAATTCTGTATGTCCCAACAGCAGCACACCTAGTAAAATAAGTGGATACATTTATGGGACATGAAAATTTGAACAGATTAGTTCTCTAATTTGATGGTCAGAAACACCGGCCACCAGGAACGTTTCAATGCAGAAGAAGCAGAGTTATGCTGGCCATACACTATATGAAAAATCGTTTGAACCCGTCTCCGAAAAAAACAAACATTCGGCCCGTGAGCGCAAACGATAGTGCCGTCATGTAATGACCGTTAAACCGTTCAATGGACAGAGATGAATACGTTTTTTGCTCCTTTTTTCACATATACTTAGTGCAAACAGTTTGGACGGGAAACACATTAACCTTTCATTTTATCGTTCGTTCGGCAGAAAATTTCCAAACTTGTCCTTCGTTTTTTTTTTCGGCTCAAAAACGTCCCAACCGATTACCGATTTGTGCCCACTAACTGGCCGAAACTGTCTAAATGACCGAATTTCGGCCGATTTTTCGTATAGTGTGTGGCCAGCATAAGTCTTGACATTGGCAGGCATTTTTCACATAGTGAACCTTCTGAATTTGAGGTTTAATAAAGCTTTTTAGTGCATGGCAAGAGAAACCTGAATTTGATACATTAACCACTTCCCGCCCGGCCTATAGCAGAATGACGGCCAGACGGGGGTTTCGTCATCCTGATTGGACGTCATATGACGTTCAGCAGGATAACAGGCGCCGCACGCCTGTGGGGACGCGCAACGCGGCGATCGGTGGTGCGGTGTGTCAGTCTGACACACCGCTACACCGATCTCGGTAAAGAGCCTCTGACAGATTGGCGTGTCCAATCACGGCTGATCACGATGTAAACGGGAAGAGACGTTAATCGGCTTTTCCTCACTCGCATCTGACAGACGCGAGTAGAGAAGAGCCGATCGGCTGCTTTCCTGACAGGGGGGGTCTGTACTGATTGTTTATCAGCCCAGCCCCCCCTTGGATGCCCACCCAAGACCACCAGGGATTGCCACCACACTGGACCACCAGGGAAATGCCAATCAGTGCCCAGGCAGCTGCCAATCAGTTCCCATCCCCAATGCCTGCCAGTGCCATCAGTGATGCCTATCAGTGCCATCTATCAGTGCCGCATATCAGTGCCCATCAGTGCCACGTATGAGTGCCCAGCAGTGCCGCCTATCAGTGCCACCCATAAGTACCCATCAGTGCAGCCTTACAGTGCCCATTAGTGTCACCGATCAGTGCCCATCAATGCCCACCAGTGCCACCCATGAGTGCCCATCAGTGCTGCCTATTGATGCCCATCAGTGCTGCATATCAGTACCACCTACCAGTGCCCATCAGTGCCGCCTATCAGTGCCCATCGTCAGTGCCCATCAGTGCCACCTCATTGGTGCTGCCTTATCAGTGCTCATCAGTCAAGGAGTAAATGTACTTATTTATAAAATTTGATAACAGAAACAAAAGAAATGTTTTTTTTTTTCAAAATTTTCAGTCCTTTTTTATTTGGTTATCAAAAAATAAAAAACACAGAGGGGATCAAATACCACCAAAAGAAAGCTCTATTTGCCTGCCAGTGCCATCAGTGATGCCTATCAGTGCCATCTATCAGTGCCACGTATCAGTGCCCAGCAGTGCCGCCTATCAGTGCCACCCATAAGTACCCATCAGTGCAGCCTTTCAGTGCCCATCAGTGTCACCTATCAGTGCCGCCTATTGATGCCCATCAGTGCTGCCCATCAGTGCCGCCTATCAGTGCCCATCATCAGTGCCCATCATCAGTGCCCATCAGTGCCACCTCATTGGTGCTGCCTTATCAGTGCCCATTAGTCAAGGAGTAAATGTACTTACTTACAAAATTTGATAACAGAAACAAAAGAAAAACTTTTTTTTTCAAAATTTTCGGTCCTTTTTTATTTGTTTAGTGAAAAATAAAAAACATATAGGTGATCAAATACCAATACAATGAAAGCTCTATTTGTGGGAACAAAATGATAAAAATTCTGTTTGGGTACAGTGTAGAATGACCGCGCAATTGTCATTTAAACAGCGACAGCGCTGAAAGCTGAAAACTGGCCTGGGCAGGAAGGGGGGGGGGGGGTAAGTGCCCGGTATTGAAGTGGTTAATGAACACAGTGCTGTACGTTCTATTGGACCCAGTCTCTCCAGACATAATGGTCACCTGCTGACTCGGCACCATCCACAGGCAGATTAACTCTTCAACAAGACACGGAAGTTGAATCCAACGCAACTTTACTTCATCTTATTGAGGTACAGAAAATGTTCAGCCTTTCGAAGTGTGAGAACACAATGACTTTTCTATGCCCCATCTCTGTGAAAAACAACACTGACTGCGGGAACATGAAAGAAATGGGGGGGGGGGGGTGTCTAGCTAGCTCTGAACTAACTAGCACTAAACAGGAGTGGGGAGAACAGGCTCACATAAAGAAGTTGTAGTGACTCAAAACCTCCACTAGATGCCATCATACTGATGAACAAGAATATTCTGATGCAGTTCAATACAACGTGGTAAGAGGACATGGAGGTGGGACAGAACACTGTCGATGGGGTCAACCCTGTAGATGCCGGGACCACCCGGGTACTTGGACTTAAAAAGGAATCGAGAAGGAAGAGGAGGAAGCACCTGCTGGAAATTTGGTAGGGTGAATTTTAGTCAGCAGCACCAGCAAAATAATTCCATGTAATAAAATTACTGATCCAACCATTATCCATAAAGCATTTAACACCGACACACAGGAGGAATATTTTTGCGCTTTGGCGATATTTCCTCTGCGATAGTGGCGTTTGACCTGGAGGAAAAAAAGTGAAAAAGATTTATATATTTACATTGTATACAGAAGATCTCATAAAAGAAACATTTTATGGAGGACACTATGGGGGGGGGGGGGGGGGAATTTTACTAAAACTGGAGCACTCAGAATTTGGAGCAGCTGTGCATGAGAGCCAATCAGCTTCCAGCTTGTTCAATTAAGCTTTGACAAAAAATAAAAAATAAAAACCGAAAGCTGATTGGCTCCCATGCACAGTATATATATATATATATATATATATATATATATATATATATATACCCTGTTTCCCCGAAAATAAGACCTAGCGTGATTGTCAGTGATGGCTGCAATATAAGCCCTACCCCCCAAATAAGCCCTACCCTGAAAATAAGCCCTACCCCCTAAATAAGCCCTAGTTAAAGTCCTTGTAGGTCTTATTTTCAGGGTAGGGCTTATTTTCGGGGAAACAGGGTAGGGTTTATTTGGGGGGTAGGGCTTATATTGCAGCCATCACCGACAATCACGCTAGGTCTTATTTTCGGGGAAACAGGGTATATATATATATAGGGGCGTGGCTTGACCTCAGAGATGATGGCTGCTTAACTTCAGAGCTCCCACTGACAGGGATTGATTTCTTCTCACAACGAAGGATTCTTAAATACTTACCTACCGGAAAACATGGGTACGGCTTCTAGAAACTCCTCTGCCTCTCGGTCTCGTGAATTACCTGGCAGACCAACCCAAAATATACCTGAAATGTTTAGAGCCCAGGCGAGCAACATGGCGCCATCTCATTCTCCACAAGGAGCACAGAGACAAGCGATGGGCGCTACTGGGACCACAGCCGCCTCACAGACTGCAACAGGGGGGGGGGGGAATTACCCTCTCCCTTCATCAACAACCCAGTTTAAATGATCTCCGTTCTGTGGCAGCCGACATAAAGGACACCTTGACAGCAGCCATCACAGAACTGCCGATCGACATTCAGACAATCACTGGCAGAGTACGGGCTGTGGAGAAATCAACAGCCCTACACACCACAGCGATCAGGAAAAACCACCTCATTTTGGATACCCACACCAGGCAACTAAGGGATATGAACCGCCACTTGGAGGATTTGGACAATCGTGGCAGGCGCCATAATCTCCGTGTGAAAGGCTTATCAGAGACCATCGATACAGATCATCTACAGGAAGAAGTCAGCAACATAATAAATAACATGCTAGACAGACCAAGAGACATTACGATCAATATGGAACGGATACACCGTGCTTTGCGACCGAAAGGAAGGGAGGAAGATCCGCCGCGGGATGTGATATGCTGCATAGTAGACTATCACCTCAAAGAGGAGCTGCTGAGGAGAGCCCGTGTTTTGGCGCCATTACAGCACAATGGTACAGAGATTCGTATATTCCAGGATCTATCCTCCATAACGCTGCAGCGTAGGAGGGAATTGCGCCCTCTGCTGGATGTTCTTCGCAAGCAGGGGATCACATATCGCTGGAAGTTCCCCTTCGGTCTCGCGGCTTCTTCACATGGCCGCTCCGCTCTCCTTAGGGTCCCGGAGGCAGTGGCGTCTCCAGCTTTCAAATTTAGGAGGGGCACATGGGGGGACAGGGACAAAAGTAGGGGGGGCAACTATGAAATGCAAATATATATATATATATATATATATATATATATATATATATATACTGGGACCCTTTACTACGACCCCACAATGGGCCCATTCACATGTTCTGCAGTGAGTTCCCTTCCTACTGTATTGGGGTCCCCCAGGGTGGCAGAAAACAAGAGATATATGTCACCAGCATACCAAGAAAATATAAGGGTTCAAAGCAGTGAGAGAACTGTCAGGGTTGCAAAGGTTGTCTTGTCACTGGACCCTGGTGTTCTGCCACTGTGGAGTTCCCCAGCCTCCTCTTGCTGTCCTGCCCCTGCTATTGACAGCGCTGGTCTGGCATCTCTTGGAATTTACAGGCTGGTTCTCCTGTCCTAAGGACGGGAGAAATCACTCTGTTTTTTCAGTAACTGAGAGTCCTGGTGGAGTCCTTCCTGAAACTCGCTCTTCTCCCTGCCAATGAGGATGCAGGGGAAGGAGCAGATCGGGCGGCCGTGGTTGTGTGAGCGCTCGCATTATGCAGTGTCAGCGAGCAGAGGGAGGGGGGAGGAATCACCCGCAGGAGCTGACTGGGGACTCTCTCCCTCTTAGACATTGATTTTTTGTAAAAAAAAAACATTTTTTTTTTTTTGGTGGGGCACAGCATAATGTTGGGGGGGTCAGGGCCCCCTCTAGCCCCCCCCAGGGACGCCATTGCCCGGAGGACATTCATCATTTCTGTAGCACTCAGAATTTGGAGGGGACATTTCTGTGCAATGCTAGGGATTCCTCTCACCGAAGTCCCAGAGTGGTATGCGGAGTTCCGCTCTCCCGTACCTAGATCCGAACCCATGGAGATACAGGAGGTCCGGTACCGCAGACGCCGATCCCCATCAGAGGATAGAGCACATCAATCGGGACCGCATCCAGCGTCGCTTCACAGCCCGACTAAGCCTCCGCACACACGCAGAGCCAGAAGAGATCGCTGACTCGATCGATCCTCCGCTGGAACACCAAACGTTTCTCTTTTATAAGTTAAGTTGCTGACTTTAGTTTACATGTTTTATTCCGTTATCAAATCTTTGAGACATATGGAGCTTATTTCTATCTGATTCGCCTACTGTACTTAGGCTATCAGGGGGACATAGAGACCAAATACAAGAGGCTGGTTGTTACCCCTCTGGCTCGGGATAATTGGACTCACTCATTCAAATACAAAACCTTCCCTGACCTGCGGTGCTGTTTGCCCATTTGAGGCGTAATGACAGCCTCCATGACATATTTGGAGTCATACCCTTTTTTTTTTTTTTTTTAATTTTAATAATACTATATCTACCTAAGTTGACATGTGACTATGTTATACGGAAGGAAGGAACCCCCGGGATACAGAGCCAAATGTTGAGCCACATGGTACCTACGTTTATTACTTTATTACACCCCCTTTTTAGGCATAAGCTTACGAAAATAAACCCTAACAAGAATGACCTATTCGGAATTACTGCAGCCCTATTGTAATCTTCATGCTAATAAAACTTACAATAATGCAGAAATGGGTAGGACATAATACCAATCGACCCCATGTGTGTAATTACTAAAGGCAAGGGATCCAGGGAGTTTCTTCCCAAATACTAGACATGCAATGGAGCTAGATAAAAATCTGCCCTAGAGGTTCTTATTACCGGGGCTCTAACATAATCTAACAGCGCTTACGCTGACATAGACCTCGACCACGCTCCAAGTTCATAAACCGCACCCACAATAACTCGCTGTTATGCCGCGTACACACGGTCGGACTTTTCGTCTACAAAAGTCCGACGGACGCCGACGGACTAAAGCTGGCTGACAATCCGATCGTGTGTGGGCTTCCCCGGACTTTCAACTGACTTTTCCAGCCGCAAATCTGACGGACTTTAGATTTGAAACATGCTTCAAACCTTTACGTCGTAACTCCGCCGGACCCAGAAATCCACTCGTCTGTATGCTAGTCCGACGGGCAAAAACCCACGCTAGGGCAGCTATTGGCTACTGGCTAGTAGGCAAGTCCTTTACTAAGAAAGTCTGCCGCAAGTCCGCCAGAAGTCCGCCAAAAGTCTGACAAAAGTCAGTCGAAAGTCTGTCGGACAGGCTGTCGGACTTTTGTAGCCGAAAAGTCCGACCTTGTGTACGCGGCATTAGACTCTGTGGGTCCAATTAATGCACTCTAATGGCCCAGTAACCGACAATACATTTTGGCACCAGGCCCATAAGGGCATGCTATAAGCCACATTTTACACCCAAATAGCCAGCCAGAATTGACATATATGATTGGAATCGTCCCCTGCTATGATCTGCCCTTAAACGGGCATATTTGTAAACCTGACATGATCCTGACCATATTCCATATTAACATTACCTGCAGGTTACGGGTCATCCCAATCAGTAGCGTTGGGGCCTGTAAACTAAAAATTTCCCATTACATCAGACCGTACCTTCCACCCCTTTATCTCAGTAACTACACCCTTTCATGCTACTGAGGTTTAACCCTATATATGCTCTACACACTGCTAAGGTTTATACATAACATGCAGTACTTCATCACCCGGGGTGGCAGGGTGGCAACTAGCTCAAATTTTACATGTTTATTGCCCATATGAATGGCTACGTCCCCAGCTGGCCGACCTCTAGATAATGTATTGTCTCACCTTGTTACCATGAAATGCTCTTTGTTTGCACGTTTCGTTACACACCTGTTTGGTTTTTACCCGGTTGCTCCATACCCGTAACTCACAAATGTTTACCTCCACTTATACATTCCACTACCCTATAACAGTGGGCAGACACTCACTTCGTATACCTCTCCCTGGTCAGATCTTCGCCAACCCCCACACGGCCCCAGAATATAGTGTAGAAAGCCTCTAGGCCAATTTCCACATGACTGGGCACCGTAATTCACCGATACTCCCCAATTGTGAGATGGGTGGGCTGGTACCCCCTCTCTTCGGTGACTTAAGAGTACCCCATACCCCCTTATTTGACGGTTACGTTCTTTAACATCCTCTCCATTCCTTGAAGCTCTTACCCTTACTCCCCACTTCACAATAATAGATCATTAACCCTATCATGGCAACGCACAATGCAGTACAACCCACACTCAGTGTTAAATTTTATTCTCTGAATGCCCGTGGACTTATCACCCCGGAAAAGAGATCTCAACTAATGCACCACCTTCAAAGGACTAAAGCCCACATAATTTTTTTACAAGAGGCCCATTTTAGATCTGATAATATTCCGAAATGACATAGCAACTTCTATCCGACTGTATACCATGCCTCCAATAAAAATTCAATTCAAAAACCAAAGGCGTATCAATTTTATTATCTAAACACTGCCCCATCCAAATACAAGATGTTGATCGAGATGAAAAGGGCAGATTCTTATTCCTCAAGGGTTCATTACACAACAGACCTGTTACACTAGCCAACTTATACGCACCCAATATACATCAAGTTACCTTCTTCCGCAAAACTCTACGCCAGCTCACCTCCTTCCAGAATGGCATCCTGATAGTAGGGGGTGACTTTAATGTAGCACTATCACCATCCCAAGACACATCAGTAGGATCCTCTTCCCTGACATACAGAGCCCTCCGAGCAATCAAGACTCAACTAAGCGAATTAACCCTAGACGACACGTGGCGTACTCTTCATCCCAAGGAAAAGGACTATACTTTCTTTTCCTCACCACACAATAAGTATTCCAGACTGGACTACTTCCTCATTTCACAGAATGACCTGACACTCCTTAAGACAGCTACCATTGACCCCATGCTCCTCTCCGACCACAATCCCATTTCCATGACCCTGACTTTCCCGACTTCACAGACAAACTCTCCCATCTGGCGCCTTGATAATTCACTGCTGACAGATCCTGCAATTACACAGAAGATCAATACTCACCTTACACATTATTTTCAGGAGAACGAATCTGCAGACATCTCTCCTACCACTCTTTGGGTGGCGCATAAATGCGTCATCCGAGGTGCACTCATCTCTCTAGCCGCGAACAGAAGAAGAGCCAGAATAGCGCATATTGAGGAGCTGTCTAAGCGCATTCATTCTCTTGAAAAAGTGCACAAGCAAACCCTGGCTACAAAATCCCTTGAAGAGTTACAAAAGGCCAGAGAAGAACTATTAGAAGAACTAGGAAAAACGCTGAAACGCAAGTTTACTCTAACAAAACGCCTATTCTACGAATTTGGGAATAAGTCCGGTAAAATGTTAGCCAGAGCCCTTCAACTTAAAAAAGCGGCATACACCATTCACGCCATCAAGGACCCCTCTGGGAACTCAATTGTCACATCTGACGGCATAGCAGATCAATTCGTAAGCTACTTCACCAAACTTTACAACTTACCTTCTACAAACATGACTGGACAGACCCCTGACAGAACACAGGCTATTGAAAGTTTTCTAACTCAATATGGCCCCACACCTATTACACCAGATGATGCGGCTAAGATAAATCACCCGATTACCGCTGGAGAAACTATGCTAGCATTGAAACAATTGAAAACAGGCAAGAGCTCAGGCCCTGACGGCCTCTCCGTAAGCTACTATAAATCATTTACTGAAATTTTAGTCCCCAGATTCCTAAAAGCGTTCAACTCTCTACCCTCCTCGCCTCAAGCCAGCAAAGATATTTTAACTGCTCACATAACGCTTATACCGAAACCCGGCAAAGACTCCACCTTAGTATCAAATTATAGACCCATATCTCTCCTGAACGTGGACGTAAAACTTTATGCGAAAGTTCTTGCAAATCGTATTCTTCCGCTAATCCCTAGACTGGTATCACTGGATCAGGTAGGTTTTGTCCCTGGACGAGAAGCCAGGGACAACACCTTAAAGGCCCTCAACATACATCACTGGTTAACGCATTCTTCGAAGCCGGGATTTCTGTTGTTTCTCGATGCGGGGAAGGCGCTCGACAGAGTGGCATGGGACTACATGATGGCGACACTTAAGGCTATGGGTTTCCCAGAACACCTGCTTCAACAAATTTTCACACTATATTCCCAGCCATCAGCTAGCATTCGAGTCAATGGCCGCCTATCGGGCGCCTTCTCCGTTTCGAATGGCACACGCCAGGGATGCCCTTTATCACTCCTCATCTTTATTCTTACTATGGAGCCACTTCTTCATAAACTACAAGCCAACCCTGACATCAAGGGTGTCAACATCAACCACAAACATTATAAAATAGCAGCCTACGCTGACGATGTCTTGCTTTTCCTTACAGACCCAATCACCTCTATACCCAATTTACTAAAAGACCTCACTATGTTTAAATCACTCTCCAACCTCCAAATTAATTTCTCAAAATCTAAGGCCTTAAACATTTCCCTACCTACCAACACGGTATCACAGTGCCAAGCAAACTTTCCCTTCGAGTGGGAGCCTCACGCTATCACTTATCTAGGTCTTCAGATCCCCAAAAATCTATCCAATTTATACTCCAGAAACTTCTTGCCTATTCTCCAATCTATTCAACAAGATCTCAAGAAATGGCATGTGGGCATATTTTCATGGTTCGGAAGAGCGTCCATCATAAAAATGAATATCCTACCCAGACTCCTATATCTCTTTCAAACCCTGCCTATCCGTCTTCCCTTACCATTCTTTGCAACCTGCAAACGACTCTGCAGAAACTTCATTTGGTCAACAAAAACACCCAGATTAAGCTGGGATAGATTAACCATTCCTAAATCAAAAGGGGGTATTGGACTCCCGGACGTTTATAAATATTATTGTGCATGCCATTTGACCAGAGTAGTTGACTGGCAAATCCACACAGACACTAATGCCGCGTACACACGGTCGGACTTTTCAGCTACAAAAGTCCAACGGACGCTGACGGACTAAAGCTGGCTGGTAATCCGATCGTGTGTGGGCTTCTCCGGACTTTCAACGTACTTTTTTAGCCTCAAATCCGACGTACTTTAGATTAGAAACATGCTTCAAATCTTTACGTCGTAACTACGACGGACCCCGAAGTCCGCTCGTCTGTATGCTAGTCCTACGGACAAAAAAACGACGCATGCTCATAAGCAAAAACTAAACGGAAGCACTCGGTCTAGTAAAACTAGTGTTCGTATTGTAGGTACATTCATCACGCTGTAAAATCTGTGATCGTTGAATGCAGCGCATTTTATTTCTTCTTTACGAATGTTCTAAAGAACGAAGGTGTTTTGCTGTTCATAATCAGAGTTCTCCCAAACTGATTTCTGGATTCTTTTTCTCTTTGATCTCATGAATGATATAGTATGCTTTTTAAAAACAATGTTTCCATACTAATAATACTTTTTCCCTTTATATTTTTTTTTTTTAGGTTTGTAAAGTTACCACAAAGAACCCATTATTCTATTTTTTTTTTTCTAGTGATTATTTTTTAGTTTTTATATAAAGTGAACCCAAAGCACCGTTTTTGGTTATGTAGATTTTTTTAGTTTCAAGACTTACCACTTGAACATTATTAACATTAGTAATGTATTTTTGGTGTGTTTTTTTCAAACTCAATGAGATTGTTGTCCCTTGTTAATTTAACATTGTGTGTAAAATCAATGATTTAAAAGAAAACACATAAAGTCTTTTGCTAAACTCAAAAAAGATCCATTTATTCATGGTCAAAATAAAATAAAGAGGAAGTCAACGCTGGAAAAAGTCGTTGTACAAGAAAATTGGGATCTTGCGGAGTCCATATAAGAGGGAGCACAATCTGGTCCAAGAATCCCAGAGATCAACAGCACCAGCAGATGATCTAGATGTCCCCAGACTGTGGTCCTACAACAGCCTGCGTCTTCTGTCAGACCAGACTGAACCCAGGTCATCACTTTCTTCTCTTCCCTGCAGCCTTTCCTCCACGCTGCCCTGCAGCCTTCCCTGCAGCCTTCCCTGTAGCCTTCTTTTGAGGCTGTGGCTCTGGTGTTTCAGTTGTGGCAGGAGGAGGAGGAGGAGGAGGAGGGGGGGCTGCCTCATGTAGTTGGGTGTTTTGTGTTAGCGTGCCCTGCAGCCCCTTATGGATTGTTTCCCCAAATAGGCGCTCACAAATGAGGCGCTGCTCCCAATCCATCTGAAGAAGCCTGCTGGCTAAGTAGCAGCCATAGGATTCTTCCGCTTCGGGGGGGCTCGTTAAAAAACGGGTGGCCTCTTGCATGAGGCGCAGGGATGCGTCCTGTGTGACCATCCCCTTCCTGGCCCTTTTTTTGGGAAGGTGGAGGGGAGGCACTTGGGATTGGGTCAGGCTCCTACTGGGCCCAGCCACCTCACTTGGCCCAGCCACCTCACTTGGCCCAGCCACCTCACTGGGAGCAGCCACCTCACTGGGAGCAGCCACCTCCTGCCTGACACTGGGCCCAGCCTCCTCCAGGATGATGGTGAATCCGGCCTCCTCCAGGCTGTCCATGGGCCTGGTCTCCTCCTGCCTGCCACTTTCCCCACATTCCTCCTGGATGGACTCATCCTGTGTATAAAAAAAGGACAATAGTTTTAGTTTCTTTTTTTGGGTTCATCAATGACACACAGTTTGCTTCTCATGACTAGCAAATTCAATGTGAATACATCTCTTTAATAAAAGAGTCTAATCAGACACCATAATTATTTCAAGCAGGTGCCAAACATATTTAGCCACTCCTGTCATTTGATATGTATACACAATTTTGAGTGCAAAATTATTTTAGACAATTATAACATCCAGTTAACATCATTAATATTAGTACAGTAAATATTTGTTAAAATAATTTACCTGACTCCAGATGGTCATATCCGGTTCATCCAGGATGGAAGACCCAGCTTGCTCCTCATCAGCCTCTGCTGGGGTGGAGGGAAGGGTGGAGGGAAGGGTGGAGGGAAGGGTTGAAAGTGATGCCCTGGCTTCATTCTGGTCATCAAGAAAACGGAGTTGATTGTAGTACCACAGCCTGGGTACATAAACATCATCTGCTGATGCTCCTGATCTCCTTGATTCCTGGATCTTCCTATGCTCCCTCTTATACATGTTCCTCAAGACCCCAATTTTCTTGAGCACTGTCTCCATTGTTGCTCCCGGGATGGTCGCCTGGACAAAGGACAGAAGTCTCTCCAGCGTTGACTTCCTCACATGCTTGGCATAATACTGAGGGTGTTTCACCTCCCACAAATTCCTCATCTCTCGATATTTCGAAATAAAAGCTGTAAGGAACTCTGGATCCTTAAATAGGGGATTCATTATATCTGGAAAAGAGAAAGTCACAAGACCAAAAACACTTATTATAGGTTTCTGCTAACCCCTCATCATCTTCTCCCTATGTAGGCCTCATCAATCTATCAAGCCATATAGGCCGCTTGCTACAAAGTCATGACCATAAAACCCCCCAAAAAAAAACAAAGAAAAAAAAAATTAAAATTACCTTAGTTTTGTAACGTCCTGGTCCACTATCACCTACGCACAGAACGTACGTACGACACGTGCGCAAGGCCCCTCTTTATACACTACGCATGTGTGAAACTCCACCTGCGTCGCCCGCCCCTGACGTTCGAAATTAACTCATGTTCTCCGCCCCCTAATTCGACGCACAGAACGTACGTACGACACGTGCGCAAGGCCCCTCTTTATACACTACGCATGTGTGAAACTCCGCCTGCGTCGCCCGCCCCTGACGTTCGAAATTAACTCATGTTCTCCGCCCCCTAATTCGACGCACAGAGCGTACGTACGACACGTGCGCAAGGCCCCTCTTTATACACTACGCATGTGTGAAACTCCGCCTGCGTCGCCCGCCCCTGACGTTCGATTTTAACTCATGTTCTCCGCCCATTTTTAGTTACGGCGCGTAGTGGGGTAAATAATGGCGGAGACACCTGACATGTCCTCAGGTAGTGGAAAAAGCCCGGAGGCTGGAACGTCCACAAAATCTGTGAGGCCTAGATTTAAGGCCTCCAATATGAGTTTTAAAGAAATGGTGGAGATGGTGGCCATTCTTCACAAAGACGACTATGATGGGAAGTATGGGCCGTACGCACGGCCAAATTTGCGCAAGGCCAAAATAATGGCGAAGGTCGTGGACACTTTGCAGGCTTCTTTTGGGGTACAGCGCTCCCGAGATCAACTTCGCAAAAGATGGTCTGACCTGAAACTCAGGGAGCCGGATCAATATAGACGGATCCGGAAAGTGCTTAAAAAAAGTAAGTACTTGTCGTGTTTTTCTCTTGTGTTTATTACCTTGTATACTGCTCCATGTGCTTTTCCTTCCTATACGATTTTTTGTTCATCGTTTCAAACGATCTTTTACAAAACCTCGTTACATATCTATAGATAGATCTATCTAAATATATATATATAAAATATATATATATAAAATATCTAAAATATATATATATATATAAAATATATATATATATAAAAATATATATATATATATATATATATATATATATATATATATATTTTTTTTTAGATATATATATATATTTTTAGATATAGATATAGATATATATATATATAAAAAAAAAATATATAGATATAGATATATAGATAGATAGATATAGAAATGTAAAACATTCTTTTGGAATATTTTAAGTTATCTTTTTTTATTTACATTTAGTTAGATATTTATAGATTTTGTTCCAGATATAGAGAGAGAGAGAGAGAGATCAAAAGATTATTAACTATATTTTGAGATATTGATATCTATCTATCCGATATGTCTTTATAATTTTAAATATTGAGGTAAAATAGGAACTCTACACAAACCACTTCACTACAAATGTTAGAAAATGACTATGTACTAAAATATCTGTGTGCTAAGTAGATTAATAATTTTTTGTTTCACATAGGGGAAAAATCACTCAGCCAACAAGAAGACAGTCCACCCCAAGCCAAACATGATTGGGAAATCAGCCCAAGCCCCACTGAGGATGTGGAGGAAGGAGAGGTGGGCGACATGGGCACCCCACCAGGTGAGTGTCTGACACACCAGCTTACGGTAATCTATGCATGGCTGCCTTTTGTTTAATGTAATTTGTCTACTCTATTTTAGGGGATCTGGTTGTGCTTGATTCAAGCAACAGTGCCACCACCGAGGATGTGGAGGAATTAGGCTACATGGGCACCCCACCAGGTCAGTGTCTGAGACAACAGCTTTATTATGGTAAGGTAAACTATGTATGTGTGCATATTTCTAAATACATTTTTTGGTTTCATTCCACTTTAGGTACACAAAGTGACTATTTCACTTCTGAAAGTGCCCAACGGCTAATTGGTCAAATAATGGCCTGGAATAAGGACATGGATGAAATGCGGAATCGGCTGGATCGTATGCAGCAGGAAATGAAGGACATGATTGATGTTTTGGGTCGAATCTAAATGCCCTTTTTGAAACCCCAAAACATCGATCATGTCCTTCATTTCCTGTTTTGCTGACCCCATTCTGGGCCTTCTCTTTATTTTTTTGGCTGAACATAAATGGCTGTTTAACCTAATTTTAAAAAGGAGGGCTGTTTCTCGAAAATACATTCAAAATCCACAAAAAAATAAAACTTGATTTTCAAAAAAACAACAACCAAAAAAAAAAAAAGATTTTAAATAAAAAAAAAAATAAAAAATAGATTTTAAAACCCAAAAAAAAAAAAAAATTGATTTTAAAACTAAAAAAAAAAAAAAAAAATTGATTTTCAAACCAAAAAAAATAAAAAAATTGATTTTAAAACCAAAAAAAAAAAATTGATTTTTAAACTAAAAAAAAAAAAAAAAATTGATTTTCAAACCAAAAAAAATAAAAAAATTGATTTTAAAACCAAAAAAAAAAAAAAAATTGATTTTCAAACCAAAAAAAAAAAAAAATTGATTTTAAAACCCAAAAAAAAAAAAAATTGATTTTAAAACACAAAAAAAAAAAAAAAAGATTTTAAAACCAAAAAAAAACAAAAATTGATTTTCAAACCAAAAAAAATAAAAAAATTGATTTTCTCAAAAACAAAATAAAAAAATAAACTGGATTTAAAAAAAAAATTAAAAAAAAATTGATTTTAAAACCAAAATTAAAAAAAAACTTTATTTGCAAAAAAAAAAAATAAAAAATAAAAAACTTGATTTTAAAAAACGCAAAAAAGTAAAAAACTTGATTTAAAAAAAAAAAACAAAAAAAAAGCCTGTTTGCGAAAATCAAAAAGTCAAAAATATTTTTGTGGATTATGTATAAATATTTAAATATAATTATATTTTTCGAAATTATTAAGATATCATTATATTTTTGTCTATGAACATTTTATACTAAATGCAGAACTGAATGCATAACAACCATTAATAAAAACATCTCCTTATAGGAATTAAATAAATGTGTGGTTTGTTATTTCAATGCTCAGTATCAGTTTGGTTATAATTGTCAAAAAGTTGTTTACAGTGGCAATGGAGCTTTTATTTAGACATTTAAAATGAAAATACAGTTGGCACTACAACTGCTCGACCATAACCTAGGAGAAAGCCCAAAAGAAAGGCAAGCAAGAAATATAATTCAAGATTTCATCCATATTTTTTTTATTTTAAAAAATTAAATATCATGGCCCATTGCAATGGCCCCCCTACCCATAAAATAATTAACATATTGCTGTCTAACTTGACGGGCACTTTGGGGGGCCAAGCCAGTACGGACATTATCCAGGCCCGTAAGGTTGTCATCTATAAGTCCGGCCTCAGGCCCAACTGTGCCTATATAATTCTGAGAATGTTTGTTTAAAAAGTTGTGCAGAATGCAGCACGATAAAATGATAAAATTAAGTTTGTATTCCGCCAAATTAATGGCTGTTTGAAACAGGCGGAACCGGCTGGCCAGAATTCCAAACGCATTCCCAACCACTCTTCTAGCTCTGGCCAGCCGGAAATTAAAAACCCTCCTCTCCGGGGTGAGGGTTCTTTGGGGAAATGGCCTCATGAGGTGCTTGCTCAGAGCGAAGGCTTCATCGGCAATGAAGACAAAGGGGAGTCCTTCCACATTATCCGCATCAGGTGGCAATCCCAGGCCACCACTCTGGAGACGCTGGCAGAACTCTGTCTGGGCAAATACTCCTCCATCCGACATCCGGCCATTCTTCCCCACGTCCACATATAAAAATTCATAGTGTGCAGACACCACCGCCATTAAAACAATACTGTGGAACCCTTTATAATTGAAATAGTATGACCCCGAATGGGGTGGTGGCACGATGTGGACATGTTTCCCATCTATAGCCCCTCCACAATTGGGAAAGTCCCAACGGCTGGCAAAATGGGATGCCACAGTCTGCCATTCCTGTGGCGTTGAAGGAAACTGGGGAATCAAACAAGAAAACCAAAATCAATTAATTTGAAAGCTAACATTGCAATAAAATTAGACAATTCAAAACATTATTCCCCAGCATCAGTATAACATTAAATAATTTAATTCTTCAGGAAAAACTAATATGGAAAGGCACACTTATCAGATTGCTCACCCCCTCTGATGGAACATTGATTACATTTTAGGGGGTTGTGAAATCCATAAAATAGATTACTTTTAGGACACGCAGGAATTTAGGGACTAAAAAGGCTACAAGACTGCAGTTGTCGCACTCTGCAGTTGCAGTTGCTAACCAGCTTACAGTAAATGAGGTAATGTAAAAAGGCATTCATGTTGCAAGGAGTACACAATCACATGCAAGGGCAATTAATGAAAACACTTTGAGGCTTGCATATGATTTGATGATGGAAATCAGCAGAGCTTCTGCTCATTTACTAAAGCACTGGAACAAATGCACTTGTAGAGTGCACATGCATTTTGCAAAGTGCAACATATATTTGCTTTAGACAAATCAACACCACAGAACATTCAAGCAAATTTTTACGAGGGGGGGGGGGGGTTGGGAAATCAAGATAATTGCTAATTAGCAGCACACTATTTGGAGTGAGTTTAGGTGGGGGGGGGGGTTGGGAAATCTAGCTAATTGCTAATTATAAGCACACTAAATACTCTCAAACAAAATACATTCAAAATGAGTAGACTAGGTAGATATGTTCCCATCACTGCATGCTGGGGAGGTTATTGAAGGAAAATATACATGCATGACAAAAAATAACAGGAAAAAAATCCAGCATGTGTGAGGATAAAAAGGGGACATTCACACTATATTGCAATGATGGTAAGTAGTGTTTGAAGCAAGAAATACATTACATTATCAAAGATTACATAAAAGAACATGTGATGCTAATAAAAGCAAAATATCTTACCTTAATATAGTCCTTCTGCAGGACCTGGATGATGGCAGAACAGGTCTCTGGGATAATGATCCCCAGAGCCTGGGGGGAGATGCCTGTCGAGAACTTAAGGTCCTGCAGGCTTCTCCCTGTGGCCAAATACCGCAAGGTAGCGACCAGCCTCTGCTCCGGAGTGATGGCTTGCCTCATGCAGGTATCCTGCCTGCTGATATAGGGGGTCAGCAAAGCCACCAAACGGTCAAAAACGGGGTCCGTCATCTGGAGAAAGTTCCTGAAATCCTCAGGATTATTCTCACGGATCTCACGGAGCAATGGCATGTGACAGAACTGGTCACGCTGGAGCAACCAATTCTTGGTCCATGAACTCCTCCTCGCCCTGTTCATGGACTGGTCTTGGGCTGAAGAATAAACTACAGCACCAAACACATACAATGCACGAGCTCGACGACGAGTACGTACAGGTAACATGGTTTCAAAACGGTCGGCTGGTCAGAACGCACTAAACAGAACGCACTGAAGAACAGCAAGGCCTGTGAAGAACGACCTGAAAATCAGGAACGAGCGGCCAATAAAACAAAGATTTCTCAATGCCAACTGACCAAACGCACTGAAAAGCAGATACAAACCTCACAAGCACAGACTGAACAACAGTTAAAACGAACTGAAAAATACGAGTCTCACAAGCGCGAATCGTCTCTCACCAAACTTCTACTAACACGAGATAAACACGAGATTAGCAGAAGGAGCCCAAAGGGTGTCGTACGGGCTATTGAACTTCCGTTTTATAGTCTCGTCGGACTTGGTGTACGTCACCGCGTACTAAGCTGTCGTACTTTTGTGTGGTCGTGTGTAGGCAAGTCCGTTCGTAAGAAAGTCTGCCGCAAGTCCGCCGAAGGTACGCCGGAAGTATGTCGGACAGGCTGTCCGACTTTTGTAGCTGAAAAGTCTGACCGTGTGTACGCGGCATAAGGCTTGGGTTAAACTTGAAGAAACGTTTGCAGGGATCCCGATCTCACATCTACCATGGATTTCACAGAAAATTACCCCCAAAGAATGCACTAACCACCCATTTATACACTCTACCCTCCTCCACTTTCGGATGACATGTAAAAAACATAACATAGCATCTTCACCCGGGCCTCTGACACCCATCGATCAAAATCCTGACTTCCTTCCTGGCCTCTCGAATTCCAATACTGATACCCAACGACGGCTACCCTCTCTTAGGGCTGAACACTTTTTCCATAACGATGAATTCACAACGTATGCAGCGCTATCCTCCCGTTTTCCAAATCAAACCATCCCCTTCTTTAAATATTTACAGGTTAGGCACTTTATACAAAGTTCTAAACCTCTGATTAACTGGCATAGGGAACACACCCCCTTTGAAGCTATCTGCACTACTACTGAGCCCTAAAGACATCTGATTTTGACCATGTACTCGCTCTTGTTCTCAGACTGTAGCCCTAAATCTAACGCATTAGCCAGCATTGGGAAATGGACCTTTCATTATCTAACTCTGAATGGGAACTGATCTTTGAGCACATTCATAAAGGGTCCATCAATGTCACAGCACAAGAAAATGGATATAAGCTATACTCTAGATGGTACAGAACCCCGATCAAAATACACAAATACCACCCTAGCATCTCCTCACTCTGCTGGAGATGCAATTTGACTCAAGGATCCTTACTCCATATATGGTGGGAGTGCCCGCTCATACAACCTTTCTGGAAAGAAGTACACCGTCTCATAACCCACATTACTACTTACACACCGGACTTTACCCCCGCCCAATATATGCTCCAACACACATCTATACCCTACTCGGCCTACAAAAATACCTTGCCCTCCACCTCATCAATGCCGCCAAACAATGCATACCCATGTTTTGGAGACAGACCAATGCCCCTACTACCTCTCACTGGTTTCGCCGCATAAATAACATAGCAGAAAAAGGAAGCCCTCATTCACCGGGCTAGAGAGAACCCACAAAAATTTCAACAAACTTGGGCCTGCTGGTCACACTTTAAAGAATCTGCCGATTACCGCAACTCTCTATAACGACACACCTGTACTCTATCCGGGTTATTACACAAACTGTTTTCTGCCATTAAGATGCACCTGAAAGATGCATAATCGCACTTACCTCTACCCATCTTCACATACTACCCCTACCTGCTATAATCCTCTTATTATCTGGATGACATCTGGCACATAAGAGCTTCTATTCCCTTCACTATATCGTCATGAAGTACCACAGAGGTTTCCCTGGTTATACCCTCTTTGGAGCCTATCACCCCACTATATTTACATCTATAATAGGTGTATTAAAAAAGAAAAACTGAAATATCACATGGTCCTAAGTATTCAGACCCTTTGCTGTGACACTCATATATTTAACTCAGGTGCTGTCCATTTCTTCTGATCATCCTTGAGATTGTTCTACACCTTCATTTGAGTCCAGCTGTGTTTGATTATACTGATTGAACTTGAAAGCCACACACCTGTCTATATAAGACCTTACAGCTCACAGTGCATGTCAGAGCAAATGAGAATCATGAGGTCCAAGGAACTGCCTGAAGAGCTCAGAGACAGAATTGTGGCAAGGCACAGATCTGGACAAGGTTACAAAAAAAATTTCTGCTTCACTTAAGGTTCCTAAGAGCACAGTGGCCTCCATAATCCTTAAATGGAAGACGTTTGGGACGACCAGAACCCTCCCTAGAGCTGGCCGTCCGGCCAAACTGAGCTATCGGGGGAGAAAAGTGGTGAGAGAGGTAAAGAAGAACCCAAAGATCACTGTGGCTGAGCTCCAGAGATACAGTCGGGAGATGGGAGAAAGTTGTAGACAGTCAACCATCACTGCAGCCCTCCACCAGTCGGGGCTTTATGGCAGAGTGGCCCGACAGAAGCCTCTCCTCAGTGCAAGACACATGAAATCCCGCATGGAGTTTGCTAAAAAACACCTGAAGGACTCCAAGATGGTGAGAAATAAGATTCTCTGGTCTGATGAGACCAAGATAGAACTTTTTGGCCTTAATTCTAAGCGGTATGTGTGGAGAAAACCAGGCACTGCTCATCACCTGTGCAATACAGTCCCAACAGTGAAGCATGGTGGTGGCAGCATCATGCTGTGGGGGTGTTTTTCAGCTGCAGGGTCAGGACAACTGGTTGCAATCGAGGGAAAGATGAATGCGACCAAGTACAGGGATATCCTGGACGAAAACCTTCTCCAGAATGCTCAGGACCTCAGACTGGGCCGAAGGTTTACCTTCCAACAAGACAATGACCCTACCAACCTGACAAAACTGGAGAGGATCTGCAAGGAGGAATGGCAGAGGATCCCCAAATCCAGGTGTGAAAAACTTGTTGCATCTTTCCCAAAAAGACTCATGGCTGTATTAGATCAAAAGGGGCTTCTACTAAATACTGAGCAAAGGGTCTGAATATATAGGACCATGTGATATTTCAGTTTTTTTTTTTTTTTTAATAAATCTGCAAAAATGTCAACATTTCTGTGTTTTTCTATCAATATGGGGTGCTGTGTGTACATTAATGAGGAAAAAAAAAATGAACCTAAATGATTTTAGCAAATGGCTGCAATATAACAAAGAGTGAAAAATTGAGGGGGACGCAATACTTTTCGTCCCCACTATATATATATATATATATATATATATATATATATATATATATATAATGTTTTTTGGGGGGGGGGTTGTTTTTTTTCAGACACCCTAGAGAATAAAATGGCGGTCACTGCAATACTTTTATGTTACACCGTATTTGCGCAACGGTCTTACAAGCACAATTTTTTTGGAAAAAATACACTTTTTTTTAATTAAAAAAATAAGACAACAGTAAAGTTAGGCCAATTTTTTATAGTGTGAAAGATAATGTTACGCCGAGTAAATTGATACCCAACATGTAACGCTTCAAAATTGTGCCCGCTCGTGCAACGGCGACAGACTTTGACCCTTAAAAATCTCAGTAGGCGATGTTTAAACATTTCTACAGGTTACCAGTTTTGAGATGCAGAGGAGGTCTAGGGCTAAAATTAATGCTCTCGCATTAGCGATCGCGGCGATACCTCACATGTGTGGGCGCGACTTACGTATGCGTTCGCTTCTGCGTGTGAGCTCGGCGGCCTGTCAGAAGCTTTAAATTTTTTTTTTCTTATTTATTTTTATTTTTTTATTTTTTATTTTTACACTGTCCTTTAAAAAAAAATAAAAAAATTGGGTCACTTTTATTCCTATTACAAGGAATGTAAACATCCCATGACAGGACCTCTTAAATGTGAGATCTGGGGGTCAAAAAAACCTCAGATCTCATATTCACAGTAAAATGCAATTAAAAAAAATGGCTTTTTTTTTTTTTTTTACAAAAAAAAAAATTCCCTTTAAGACCATTGGGCGGAAGTGACGTTTGACATCGCTTCCGTCATCCTATGTTATGGAGCCGAGTGCCATCTTTCCCTCACTCGGTTCCAGGCCTGTCAGGGGAGAGGACGCGATGGTCTCCGCCGCTGCCGACGGCTCTGGTAAACGGCGCAGACAAGCGGAGTGTGGCGGGAGGGGGGGCCCTGCCCCCCGCCCCCCGATAAAATAGGACTTTTATAACAGCTTACCTGTAAAATCCTTTTCTTGGAGTACATCACGGGACACAGAGCAGCATAGTAATCACTATGTGGGTTATAGGCCACCTTCAGGTGATGGACACTGGCACACCCAAGACAGAAAGTTCACTCCCTATATAACCCCTCCATACCGGCAGTACCTCAGTTTTTGTAGCAAAGCAATATACATAAATCCCAGAAAGGGGGGATGTACTCCAAGAAAAGGATTTTACAGGTAAGCTCTTATAAAAATCCTATTTTCTTTATCGTCCATCACGGGACACAGAGCAGCATAGTAATTACTATGTGGGACGTCCCAAAGCAATGCTATTTGAGGGGAGGGAGACACAACAAGCAGGGCACCAACAGACTTGAGGACCTATACTGCTGCCTGCAGCACCTTGTGCCCAAAAGCGACATCCTCATGCCTTTTTACATCCACCTGATAGAATCTAGTGAATGTATGGACTGAAGACTAAGTTGCGGCTTTGCAGATCTGAGCCATGGACTCTTGGTGATGCACTGCCCAAGAAGCACTAACTGTTCTGGTAGAGTGCGCCTTGACTTGGAAAGGTGTAATCTTACCTTTTAAACCATAGGTCTGAATTATAACTTGCCGAATCCACTTAGAAACAGTAGATTTCGACGCTGCCTGTCCTTTCCTTGGACCTTCTGGCAGCACAAATAAGACATCAGTCTTCCGGATCTGAGCAGTCGTCTTTAAATAGACCTTGACTGCCCTCTACATCAAGACAATGTAGTGACTTCTCTTCCCTAGAACAGGGTTCTGGAAAAAACGATGGTAGGACAATAAATGAAGATAGAGGAGAAAAGCGGGACTTTTACGTGAGGCATGTTGGTGGAGATGTAGACTGAATAGTATATGCTAAAGTATGTTATCTAGGATGTGTCCTATACATAGTTGTGTTCACAAAGAGTGAACCAAATATAAATAGTATAAAAAGATTTTTTATTTGCATAGGTCCTAGAACCAAATACAGTCATGAAAAAACATCATATGCAACATTAGGCATGCAGTAGACAATATATTTTGAAAGACATAATAAAGACACTGGTTGTACAATTTACAACAGAGAATAAATGCAATATATGCTGGATAAATATGTGCATCGATAGTTATTAACTCAACGCGTTTCTTGGCTTGTAACCAATCATCAGGAGTCCGATGCAATTTAAGCTGCATTGAAACAATAAACGTGTATTAATATGTGGGCAGATATGTAGGAGAAAAATGCAAGAGAAGTTCCAATTGACCATCGTACTCACAGACAGTGTCTTGGTCCATGATAACCTAAATCCTAGAGTGCAGCAATGATCCGGGTCTATAAAGTCTCCCCCCGGGGTTGAGGCAGGAAGCTCGCCCCAGGAGGTCGTGGGCCACAGCCACCAGGATGACCAGGGTACACATAGGGGCCGCCAGGCAGGGACAAACAACGAAGCCACAAAACCCTGGAATAGCTGTGAAAAATGAAATAAGTGTTTGAGCATGGGACAACCGTGAGGAAATGGGTAAGGTGACAAAATAGTGAGAAACCAAAAAGTGGGTGAATGTGGATTATAGACCGGAGCCCGAAGGAACACAGAAGGAGAGATGGGGAAGTGTGTGAAGGAAATGAGGGAGAGAATGTGTGTTGAGCAGGGGGGCAGAAGGGCCAAAGTGGAGAAGTGCAACAAGGTTACCTGTGTATTGAGAGTGATGGGCTCGGCCGATTGCCACAAATCCCTAGCGAACCTACATGCACCCGGCCTGGGGCCGCCATTATATGCCGCGGACCGGGGGCGTGCACCTGCCAACGTCATCTGCTGGTATAATTACGCAATAGGGGAGGGACAGACAGCCCGGACACAAAGGCGGCCGCTTCCCATCCCCGCAGCGCAAAAGCCAGAGAGTGGTATGCCACTAATTCCCGCAGAGCGGCGGCACCTGGCGCCGCGTGCGGGGCGTGGGAAAATGACGCCGATGCGCCAAGGTCAAGGCCCGCCCCCGTCACATGACAGGACGGGTGACAGGTCAGGAGCTGGGCGCATCGCAACCCCGGGTATGGGACCAGACAGACCACAAAACCAACTGCACTCAGGGAATAGTAGGATACAGATGTATGTATCAGTATTCGAAAATAATAAAAAATGGATTGATGAAAGAAGAAAGCAGAAAACGGAAAGGAAGAGAGAAAAATGGGGGGAAAGGGGGGAAAATAAAGAGGTTTAGAAGGAAAAGAAATGGCACAGTAACAAAATACACATTCTTTGCACTGAATAAATCAAAATACAAAAAAGTGTGAAAAGTATAAACTTTAGTCCTGAATTGAATCAGCATAATATTGACTAAAGATACACAAAAAAAACAAAAGCAAAAACTTCAGCCCTGAATTAAATCAGTATTTATCTGACTGAAGGGAGAACAGAAACTTTAGCCCTGAATTTAATCAGTATTATCTGACTAAAGAAGAAAAAAATAAATAATTGAAAAATGAATAAAAAGAGGGGAAAGAGAGTTTCAGGGGTGTTAAAAATTAAAACATAAAGAAATTATTTATTCAAAGTTTTTTACAGTAAATAAATATTATGTGGAGGAGTATATATATAAATTATAAAAATAGTATACCACTCTTGCACTGAAAATATTTCAATAGACAAAGGGGGGGACCATAGGTCTCAATCTATTATAAATTACTCTAGAAAAGAGGGGAAAAAAAAAAAGGAACACAACATATGAAAATTGAGAGAAAAAGTAAAACATAAAACGGAGTATGAATAAGATACATGAGAATAGATGGAGTAAATTGCAAAGGATATATATAGACTTGATAGGTGGAATTAGGTCACAGGAAATAGGTGTTTGCCACCCTGGTGTTAAGTGTTAAAAAATGGGGGGTGTGACCTATCCACTGACTTATAAAAAATGCACCAACATGCCTCCATCCCAATTGGGTAATAAATGAAGATAGAGGAGAAAAGCGGGACTTTTACGTGAGGCATGTTGGTGGAGATGTAGACTGAATAGTATATGCTAAAGTATGTTATCTAGGATGTGTCCTATACATAGTTGTGTTCACAAAGAGTGAACCAAATATAAATAGTATAAAAAGATTTTTTATTTGCATAGGTCCTAGAACCAAATACAGTCATGAAAAAACATCATATGCAACATTAGGCATGCAGTAGACAATATATTTTGAAAGACATAATAAAGACACTGGTTGTACAATTTACAACAGAGAATAAATGCAATATATGCTGGATAAATATGTGCATCGATAGTTATTAACTCAACGCGTTTCTTGGCTTGTAACCAATCATCAGGAGTCCGATGCAATTTAAGCTGCATTGAAACAATAAACGTGTATTAATATGTGGGCAGATATGTAGGAGAAAAATGCAAGAGAAGTTCCAATTGACCATCGTACTCACAGACAGTGTCTTGGTCCATGATAACCTAAATCCTAGAGTGCAGCAATGATCCGGGTCTATAAAGTCTCCCCCCGGGGTTGAGGCAGGAAGCTCGCCCCAGGAGGTCGTGGGCCACAGCCACCAGGATGACCAGGGTACACATAGGGGCCGCCAGGCAGGGACAAACAACGAAGCCACAAAACCCTGGAATAGCTGTGAAAAATGAAATAAGTGTTTGAGCATGGGACAACCGTGAGGAAATGGGTAAGGTGACAAAATAGTGAGAAACCAAAAAGTGGGTGAATGTGGATTATAGACCGGAGCCCGAAGGAACACAGAAGGAGAGATGGGGAAGTGTGTGAAGGAAATGAGGGAGAGAATGTGTGTTGAGCAGGGGGGCAGAAGGGCCAAAGTGGAGAAGTGCAACAAGGTTACCTGTGTATTGAGAGTGATGGGCTCGGCCGATTGCCACAAATCCCTAGCGAACCTACATGCACCCGGCCTGGGGCCGCCATTATATGCCGCGGACCGGGGGCGTGCACCTGCCAACGTCATCTGCTGGTATAATTACGCAATAGGGGAGGGACAGACAGCCCGGACACAAAGGCGGCCGCTTCCCATCCCCGCAGCGCAAAAGCCAGAGAGTGGTATGCCACTAATTCCCGCAGAGCGGCGGCACCTGGCGCCGCGTGCGGGGCGTGGGAAAATGACGCCGATGCGCCAAGGTCAAGGCCCGCCCCCGTCACATGACAGGACGGGTGACAGGTCAGGAGCTGGGCGCATCGCAACCCCGGGTATGGGACCAGACAGACCACAAAACCAACTGCACTCAGGGAATAGTAGGATACAGATGTATGTATCAGTATTCGAAAATAATAAAAAATGGATTGATGAAAGAAGAAAGCAGAAAACGGAAAGGAAGAGAGAAAAATGGGGGGAAAGGGGGGAAAATAAAGAGGTTTAGAAGGAAAAGAAATGGCACAGTAACAAAATACACATTCTTTGCACTGAATAAATCAAAATACAAAAAAGTGTGAAAAGTATAAACTTTAGTCCTGAATTGAATCAGCATAATATTGACTAAAGATACACAAAAAAAACAAAAGCAAAAACTTCAGCCCTGAATTAAATCAGTATTTATCTGACTGAAGGGAGAACAGAAACTTTAGCCCTGAATTTAATCAGTATTATCTGACTAAAGAAGAAAAAAATAAATAATTGAAAAATGAATAAAAAGAGGGGAAAGAGAGTTTCAGGGGTGTTAAAAATTAAAACATAAAGAAATTATTTATTCAAAGTTTTTTACAGTAAATAAATATTATGTGGAGGAGTATATATATAAATTATAAAAATAGTATACCACTCTTGCACTGAAAATATTTCAATAGACAAAGGGGGGGACCATAGGTCTCAATCTATTATAAATTACTCTAGAAAAGAGGGGAAAAAAAAAAAGGAACACAACATATGAAAATTGAGAGAAAAAGTAAAACATAAAACGGAGTATGAATAAGATACATGAGAATAGATGGAGTAAATTGCAAAGGATATATATAGACTTGATAGGTGGAATTAGGTCACAGGAAATAGGTGTTTGCCACCCTGGTGTTAAGTGTTAAAAAATGGGGGGTGTGACCTATCCACTGACTTATAAAAAATGCACCAACATGCCTCCATCCCAATTGGGTAATAAATGAAGATAGAGGAGAAAAGCGGGACTTTTACGTGAGGCATGTTGGTGGAGATGTAGACTGAATAGTATATGCTAAAGTATGTTATCTAGGATGTGTCCTATACATAGTTGTGTTCACAAAGAGTGAACCAAATATAAATAGTATAAAAAGATTTTTTATTTGCATAGGTCCTAGAACCAAATACAGTCATGAAAAAACATCATATGCAACATTAGGCATGCAGTAGACAATATATTTTGAAAGACATAATAAAGACACTGGTTGTACAATTTACAACAGAGAATAAATGCAATATATGCTGGATAAATATGTGCATCGATAGTTATTAACTCAACGCGTTTCTTGGCTTGTAACCAATCATCAGGAGTCCGATGCAATTTAAGCTGCATTGAAACAATAAACGTGTATTAATATGTGGGCAGATATGTAGGAGAAAAATGCAAGAGAAGTTCCAATTGACCATCGTACTCACAGACAGTGTCTTGGTCCATGATAACCTAAATCCTAGAGTGCAGCAATGATCCGGGTCTATAAAGTCTCCCCGGGGTTGAGGCAGGAAGCTCGCCCCAGGAGGTCGTCGGCCACAGCCACCAGGATGACCAGGGTACACATAGGGGCCGCCAGGCAGGGACAAACAACGAAGCCACAAAACCCTGGAATAGCTGTGAAAAATGGAATAAGTGTTTGAGCATGGGACAACCGTGAGGAAATGGGTAAGGTGACAAAATAGTGAGAAACCAAAAAGTGGGTGAATGTGGATTATAGACCGGAGCCCGAAGGAACACAGAAGGAGAGATGGGGAAGTGTGTGAAGGAAATGAGGGAGAGAATGTGTGTTGAGCAGGGGGGCAGAAGGGCCAAAGTGGAGAAGTGCAACAAGGTTACCTGTGTATTGAGAGTGATGGGCTCGGCCGATTGCCACAAATCCCTAGCGAACCTACATGCACCCGGCCTGGGGCCGCCATTATATGCCGCGGACCGGGGGGCGTGCACCTGCCAACGTCATCTGCTGGTATAATTACGCAATAGGGGAGGGACAGACAGCCCGGACACAAAGGCGGCCGCCTCCCATCCCCGCAGCGCAAAAGCCAGAGAGTGGTATGCCACTAATTCCCGCAGAGCGGCGGCACCTGGCGCCGCGTGCGGGGCGTGGGAAAATGATGGTAGGACAATATCTTGGTTCAGATGGAAACCTGACACCACTTTAGGCAAAAAACTTGGACGAGAATGCAACACAACCTTGTCCTTGTGAACGATTAAATATGGCTCTTTACAGGAAAGAGCTGCCAATTCTGATACCCTTCTTGCAGAGGATATAGCAAACACTAATTTCCTTGTCAGAAGGACCAAGGGAGTATGCTGTATCGGTTCGAAAGGCTGTTTTTGCAAAACCAACAAAACTAGGTTTAAATCCTAAGGGTTCAAGGGTGATCTAACTGGTGGATTAAGCCACGTTACTCCCTGCATGAAACCCTGGACAAAAGAATGCGAACCAAGTGGTCATTGAAATAATACCGATAAAGCCGAGACTTGATCCTTGATAGTACTCAAAGCCAGCTTCATCTCTACCCATACTTGTAGAAAGGCAAGAATTCTACCTATGCTATATTTCTGAAGGTGCCAACCCTTGGATTCACACCAGGAAACATAAGCCCTCCAGACTCTATAATATATGATTCCTTGCACTAATCAAGGTAGTAATTACTGACCCGGAGAGCCCACGATTCTTCAGAAGGTGGGCCTCAATAGCCAAGCCGTTAAACTTAGAGTTTGTAAGGTAGGATGGAATATTGGCCCCTGCGAGAGTAGGTCTGGACGTGGTGGAAGGGTCCATGGGTCCCCTACCACCATCCTTATGATATCTGCATACGAGGACCTTCTGGGCCATGCTGGGGCTACAAGAATCATGGGATTTCTTTCCTGCTTGATCCTGCAAAGAAGCCATGGCGTAGGGGGAAAATAGGGGGAAAAGCATAAATCAGTGACCCACACCATGAATGGTGACCCACAGGGTCACCAACGCATCTGTCCCGCATGCGAGTGGATCCCTTGTCCTTGACACAAATTTGCCCAACTTCTTGTTGAACCTGGACACTAAAAGATCTACGTCCGGGATCCCCCAACTTTGGCATATAGCCAGGAAGATGTCGGGTGAAGGGACCATTCCCCCGGGGAACAACTGCTCTCGACTCAAATAGTCTGCCTGACAATTCTCTATCCCTGGAATGAAGACTACCGATAGGCAAGGTACATGCTTTTCTGCTAGGATATGGTTCACCTCTCTCTGGGCTGCATGACTTCTGGTGCTTCCTTGGTGATTGATATAGGCCACAGTTGTGGCATTGTCGGATTGGATCCTGACAGGACAATCCCGCAACCTGATTGTCCAGGCCCTCAGCTACAAGCGAGCCGCCCAAATCTCTAGGATGTTGATGGGCAAGGCCCTTTCGGTTCTCGACCACTGCCCCTGGACAGTTGCCTTTTCCAGTACTGCTCCCCAACCTGAAAGGCTGGCATCTGTCGTTACAACTTTCCAGGTAACTGCCATGAAGGATTTCCCCTTCTGCAGATTCTTGGTTATCCACCACCAATTGAGGCTCTGGCGCACCTTTGGGGTCAGACGCATTGGAAAATCTAGAGCTTTGACCTTTTTGTTCCAAGCAAACAGGATACTGCTTTGCAACAGTCTCAAATGAAACTGTACATAGGGAACTGCTTTGAATGAAGCCTTTCCTAACAACCTCATGCAAAGGCAAATGGCGCTGATCTTTGCCTGGGGCAAAAACATATTTTTCTGGGCTGTGTCTATGACCAGACCTAAGTACTCCAGCCTTCTTAGTGGTTTTAAGAAAACTTGAGAATCCAACCTAGACATTCCGGGTATTTGACTGTGCTGACCACGCTTTGTTCCAAGCGGGCTACCGACTGGTCTACCAACAACAGGTCATCCAGATATGCCATGACTGTTATACTCTGCGCCCTTAGCCCGGCCAAAGATGGAGCCAGAACCTTTGTAAACACCTGGGGTGCAGTAGCTAGCCCGAAGGGCAAGGCTACAAACTGAAAATGGTGCCGCTCTACTTCGAACTGTAGAAATTTCTGGTGAGCGGGGAAAATAGGTACATGCAGGTATGCATCCTTGATGTCGATTGATGCCAGAAGTTCCCCTACTTGTAGGATGGAAACCACTGACCTGATCGACTCCATGCGAAAGGAGCAGACATTCAGGAACTGATTCAGTGTGAAGAGGTTTGAGTAAAACCCCAACTCTTGCTCTTCTGCAGGGATTTTTATGATCACCCCTCAAGACATCAACCAGTCTAATGCTAGAAGCAGAGACCTCCTTTTCCCTGGATCTTTAGGAACATTTGATCTCAGAAAACGAGGCGATGGGAACTCTCGGAATTCTAGTTTGTAACCTAAAGTTACCGTGGAGATGAGGGCCTCCAAGGAGAGGCGTTACAGGCAAAACCTCATTTTTTCTACACAAGGCCCGGGTACCATCAACTTTGGACTCAGTGGCACTTTGGATGGATCCGGTCTGTAGAAGCTGTTTAATCTAGTAAGGATCCTTCCAGCGGAGCACATCTTCAACCATGACCAACACCTTAGACACTGGCGAAGAAACTGAGGTACTCCTGGTATGGGAGGGGTTATATAGGGAGTGAACTTCCTGTCTTGGGTGTGCCAGTGTCCATCACCTGAAGGTGACCTATAACTCACATAGTAATTACTATGCTGCTCTGTGTCCCGTGATGTACGATAAAGAAGAGTGATTTTGCTGCGAATCCGCCGCAGAGACTACTTTTATCTGAAATCGGACCACCCGCTGGTGAAGAGGATACTGGGGTTATGGCAGCTATCTGCCATGCCACTTGAAACAGCCGACGTAGTTGCACTTAAAGTGTATTGTATATATATTTGCATCCCAGGTGTTATATATATATATATATATATATATATATATATATATATATATATATATATATATATATATATATATATATATATATATATTACACTGTATTCAGTTTAGCTGGATCCATTCCTGTTATTCTCTTCCTAATATACTGACATGCAGGCAGGTGTTTTTACAGTATTTACAGTTAGTGTACTGTGTACCCTGCACAGTTGCACCTACAGTATAGCTACCTGAAGACAAGTGCTTGTGTTCTTCTTCTGATCCTATTAATAGCACAGGCAGGCTCTTGAAGTATTTACAGTTAGTGTACTATGTACCCTGCACAGTTGCACCTACAGTATAGCTACCTGAAGACAAGTGCTGGTGTTCTTCTTCTGATCCTATTAATACCTCAGCCAGGCATTCCGCTAGCTGCAGTATAATCAGTATATATATATATATATATATATATATATATATATATATATATATATATATATATATACATACATCCCAGTTTTGTGCAGCTACATCTCACTGCAGGCCATTAGGCCATTAGTATGTCTGGAAGGCCAACAAGGAGAGGCAGACAGTCACAATTCAATAAAAGAGGGCAAGCAGGCTCTGTGTCTAGAGGCAACAGTGCTGGTCGTGGACACTGTGCATCCTCATCAGCACGTGGCTGTGGGACATGCTTGGCCTTTTTTTCGGCAGCTGGCCGCGTTGAGCCGCAACATGCGGAAGACTTGGTCGAGTGGATGACCAAGCCATCCTCATCCTCCTCATACTCTCTCACCAGGCTCAGGGTACTTTGTCTGGCAAAGCAGCTGCCAACACGGCCCCTTCCCTCGGCTCAATGGCATCAGTCACTCTGTCAGAGAACCATTACAAACGCTTGTTTCCGTGCGCCAGCCAGACGTGCGGCACAAACGTGTGAACCCTGGACCAGGCACGCACGTTAGTACTCTCATACGAACGAGTGCACGTAGGCGTGGGCACGTCTGCACGCCAACGAATCACAGCACAGGGCGCCCTATTTAAAGGATCAGCATACTAGTATCAGTGCTGGATTGTCTCAGCTAGTTCCTGTGTCCTTGATTGCTGTTTGATTGAACCTTGATCCTGAAACTTTGGCCTTCCTGACTACTCTTTTGGATTATCCCTGCAACTCTGCTTACTTCTGCTTCCTGTACTGAACCCGGCTTGAACTTCTGACCACGGCTCTGTCTTCCGATCTTGTACCTCTCTGCCAGCCCATTGCCAACCTCCGCTAGCCCCGGACTACGAACCTGCCTATCGATTGTGTACCTTCCTGCCTGCACGTTGCCGACCCCTGCTTGTTCCCGACCTTGCAAGTTCTCCTGTTGGACTTTCCTGAACCAATCCAGGATCAACATCTCACCAGCACCTCTAAGGCTCCGGTGTTCCTGATCCTGCCAACAGGCACCTGCACCCTTCCGTTGCCCTTGCAGCCCTGTCTCCACCTCCAGGGGTGTTAGGACCGGAACCGTGCAAGAGGCCACACTCGTCATTTCAGACTCCACAGTAAAGTACGTGACACACTCCTTCCCTAGCCCCACCATGTCCTCCTGAGGAGTCCCCCGAACTGTTTGACCACAGTGTTGGGTACATGTTCCAGGAGGATGCCCAGCGTTTTGAAGGCTCCGATGATGGTACACAGCTAGAGGAAGGCAGTAACTTGAGCCCAGACAGAGTGGATGCCCAAGAAGGACAGCAATCTGGCAGTCATGTTCCCCCTGCTGCAGCATACTGCCAGGTTTGATCCAATGATGAGGAGGGAGGGGATGATGAGGTCACTGACTCCACGTGGGTGCCTGATAGGAATGAGGAGGATTAGGAGGAGGCACATCACCAACAAGGCAGGATGCCCTCCAGGGGCAAACTTAAGGGCAGCAAACTTATTGCATCACACCGCAGAGCTCCGCATGTGCAGGGCGCTGCTGTCTCTGTGCATTATTCCAAAAGTTCTTTGGTGTGGTCCTTTTTTGAGACGAGTGCATCAGATCGCACCGCTGCTATTTGCAACATATGTCTCAAGCGTATCTCGCATGGCCAAAACATCACCCGCTTGGGCACCACATGCTTGACCAGACATATGTTGACCTGCCATGCAGTTCGTTGGCAAGCGTACCTAAAAGACCCACACCAAAGAACAAAGAGGACCTCTCCTTGCTCCTCATCAGCTGGGATCTCCAACCCCACTATACCTTCAGTCCTCTCTGAGACCTGCACTGAGAGGAATGAAGGTCTAGAATTAGGTGTGTCACAGCCAAGTACTTGCGGGCAATCTGCTATCGGTACACCAACGTCAGATTGTACCAGGCAAATTTCCTTGCCCCAGCTGCTGCACCGCCGAAAGAAGTTTGCTCCCAGCCATCCACATGCCCAGCGGTTGAATGCTAGCTTGGCTAAATTGCTAGCACTTCAACTGCTGCCTTTTCAGTTGGTAGACTCTGCTCTCTTCCGTGAGCTTGTGGAATGTGCGGTTCCTCAGTGTCAGGTTCCCAAACGTCACTTTTTCTCACGGATGGCGATTCCGGCTCTCTGTCGGCATGTGGAAGGCAATGTCTTGGCCTCGCTGGACAGGGCGGCCAGTGGTAAGGTGCATATTACCGCTGACTCATGGTCCAGCAGGCATAGACAGGGACGTTACCTATCTTTCACGGCACATTGGGTGACTCTGCTGGCAGCTGGGAAGGATGCAGGACAATTTGCAGTAGTGTTGGAGGTTGTTCTGCCACCACGCCTCCAAAATGCTACTACTGGTGATTCTGACATACCTATCTCCTCCACCCCCTCCTCTTCATCTTCCTCCATGGCCTCTTCCTGTGCTTTGTCCTCGGAACCAGCGGTGCACCATAGGCATTCAAGGGGCTACGTAAGTACGCAGGCCAAAAGATGCCATGCGGTGCTTGAGCTGGTGTGCTTGGGGGACAGGAGCCACACTGGGGAAGAGATTCTGTCAGCTCTGCAGGGGCAGGCTCAGAGGTGGTTGACGCCAAGCCAGCTTAAGCCAGGAATGGTGGTTTGCGACAATGGCACCAACCTCCTCTCCGCCTTCCAACAAGGACAACTGACCCATGTGCCCTGTTTGGCTCAGGTCCTTAACTTGGTGGTGCAGCAGTTCTTGGGCAGGTACCCGGGCTTACAGGATGTCCTGAGGCAGGCCAGGAAAGTCTGTGTGCATTTCTGCCAGTCAAATAATGCCAGTGCTCGGCTGGCTGACCTCAAAAAGGAATTTAACCTGCCCAAGAACCGTATAATCTGTGACAGGTGAAACTCAACGTTGGCCATGCTGCAGAGGCTGCAAATGCAGCAAAGGGCCATCAATGAGTACCTGTGTGACTATGGCACCAGGACAGGGTCAGGGGAGCTTGTTTTTTTTCCCCACGCCAGTGGGCCATGATCAGGGATGCATTCACTGTCCTATCAGCATTTGAGGAGGCCACGAGGATGGTGAGCAGTGACAGTGCATGCATCAGTTACAATGTCCCCCTTGTCCACCTGTTGGAGCACACGCTGCGTGTAATAATGGACAGGGCACTTGAGGCAGAACAGAGACAGGAAGAGGAGGACTTCCTTAGCTCTCAAGGCCCCTTTTATCCAGACAGCAGGGCTAGACTGGAACAGAAATTTGGCCCTGGACTTCATCCAGACTGGCCCACTGACATTTTGAGTAAACTCCTTACATCAAAATCCCATCAGCAGCCCCCTTACATCAGAGTCCCATCAGCAGCCCCTTACATCAGAGTCCCATCAGCAGCCCCCTTACATCAGAGTGTCCCATCAGCAGCTCCTTACATCAGAGTCCCATCAGCAGCCCCCTTACATCAGAGTCCCATCAGCAGCCCCCTTACATCAGAGTCCCATCAGCAGCCCCCTTACATCAGAGTCCCATTAGCAGCCTCCTTACATCAGAGTTCCATCAGCAGCCCCTTACATCAGAGTTCCATCAGCAGCCCCTTACATCAGAGTCCAATCACCAGCCCCCTTACATCAGAGTGCCCCTCATCTCCTCCCCCTCCCACGTGTACTCACAGTTCTGAAGGCAGCTTCTCTTCTTCCTCTCTCCAGTGATGTGATAAGTGACAAGTGATAAGGGGAGAGAGGAAGGAAAGTTTGCCCGCTGTCTATCTCCCCCTGCAGGCTGGAGGGAGCAGAAAGCCTAATGCTCTCTCCAGCAAGTGACGGAAGCTGCTCCCCCTGACAGGAGTGAAATCGCGATCACTCACTGTCAGAGAGGTGCAGCTCCAGGACTGCACCTGACTGGCCCACTGAGCCATCGGCCCACCGGGAAACTCCCGGTAGTCCTGATGGCCAGTACATGCCTGCCAGACAGTGTTCCTGCGTGCCCGCCGATCACACAGGAAGAGGAGGAGTAGGATTGTGTCAGCATGGAGGTGGAGCCTGGCACTCAGCATCAGCAGCAGTCTTTAAGGGATCATTTACAGTCCCAAGAAACCCATGGACTTGTACGTGGCTGGGAGGAGGTGACTGCAGATCATGTCGTCCTTAGTGACCCAGAGGACTCCAGACCGAATGCCTCAGCAAACCTACGCTGCATGGCCTCCCTGATCCTGCAAAGCCTGCGGAAGGATCCTCGTATTCGTGGTATCAAGGAGAGGGATCGTTACTGGCTGGCAACCCTCCTTGATCCACGTTACAAGGGTAATGTTGCGGACCTTATCTTGCCGTCGCAGAGGGAGCAGAGGATGAAACATCTTCGGGAGGCCTTGCAGAAAGGTCTGTGCAACATGTTCCCAGAGACTGGGAGGTTACAAACTCCTGTTCCTGCACAACGTGTTGCTGAGGTTTCGGTCAGTCAAAGAAGGAGCGGTGAAGAAGGTGGCTATCTGACCGATGCGTTCAGACAATTTTTTAGTCCGCAGCCCCAAGGTATGATCGGTTCCAGCAACCATCGCCAGCGTCTGTATTACATGGTGCAGGAATACCTAGGGGCAAGATCTGACTTGGACACCTTTCCCACCGAAAATCCTCTGGGTTACTGGGTCTTGAGGATGGATCACTGGCCAGAGCTTGCACAGTATGCAATTGAGCTACTGGCCTGTCCTGCATCCAGCGTTCTTTCGGAACGCACATTCAGTGCTTCTGGAGGCTTTGTAACCGATCACAGGGTATGCCTGTCCACCGACTCGGTTGATCGACTGACCTTCATAAAAATGAATCAGTGTTGGATCACCACCAGATACCATGCACCTGATGCTGATGTAACCGAATAATTTTTATTGAAATGTCAGATCCCTTCAAGACTGCCTATGCTGATGCTGAGTGACTATCCTGTTATGCTGAGTGACTATCCTCTTCCTCCTCAATGATCATGCTGATAGCTTGTAAGAATATGTTTGATTCTGGGCGCCGCCACCAGTGGCTAAGGCCCAATTTTTCAGCCCCTGTTTAACAGTAATTACAATTTTTGATGCAATATTTTGCAGGAGGGCTAATTCCTGCCCTCCAACTAGAGTGTCTGTGAGGGGTTGCAGTGTTGTGGCACCAGCACCAGTGCCTAAGGCCCAATTTTTCTGCCCCTGTTCAACAGGGACATGTAATTACAATTCTTGATCTAATATTTTACAGCAGGGTCCTGTGAGGGCTTACAGTGTTGTGGCAACAACAACACCTAAGGCCCAAATTTCTGCTGAGTATATAGGGCAGGCCCCCACTTTCAAACATCCAACTTACAAACGACTCCTACTTGCAAACGGAAGGAGACAACAGGAAGTGAGATGAAATCTACCCCTAGGAAGGGAAATTCTCTCCTGTAATGCCCCGTACACACGGTCGGATTTTCCGACGGAAAATGTGTGATAGGACCTTGTTGTCGGAGATTCGGACCGTGTGTGGGCTCCATCACACATTTTCCATCGGATTTTCCAACACACAAAGTTTGAGAGCAGGATATAAAATTTTCCGACAACAAAATCCGTTGTCGGAAATTCCGATCGTGTGTAAACAAATCCAACGGACAAAGTGACACGCGTGCTCAGAATAAATAAAGAGATGAAAGCTATTGGCCACTGCCCCGTTTATAGTCCCGACGTACGTGTTTTACGTCACCGCTTTTAGAACGATCGGATTTTCCGACAACTTTGTGTGACCGTGTGTATGCAAGACAAGTTTGAGCCAACATCCGTCGGAAAAAATCCTAGGATTTTGTTGTCGGAATGTCCGAACAAAGTCCGACCGTGTGTATGGGGCATAAGAGTTAATATGGGAAAAACGTGTCTCCTCTCCACTGATGCTTTATCACCAATCCTTGTTTTACTAAAAACCCCAAATTTTCAAAAAACATTTGTCATTATGACACAAAGTGAGGTGAAATCTTCTGAAGAGGAGCACAGACAGCAAAACAAATGTCACAAGGGTGATAACCCTTCCCTATGTTTTCCAAAAAGCTTAAAATAGATTTTTTGGCTGGAGCTAAACACGTTACCAGTTCAAAATTACAAACAGATTCTACTTAACAACAAATCTACAGTCCCTGTCTTGTTTGCACCGCCTGTATACTGCTGTTTAGAGTATATAGGGCCTGGTGGCCCCACACCTTTCCTTTTTTGAATTTGGGTGCGGGGTTCCCCTTAAAATCCATACAAGACCCAAAGGGCCTGGTAATGGACTGAGAGGGGGGGGGGGTACCGATGCCGTTTGTCTCACTGATTTTCATCCATATTGCCAGGACCCGACATTACATTACCTGCTTGCCAACCGTCTCACGACGATATACGTCGGCAGAAGGGCTCGTACAGGCAGAATCACGTACCTGTACCTTGCTCTTTAAGAGGCGGCCTGTGGCAAGCTCCGTGAGCTGGGTCGCGGGTCCCCCGGACTCAATCGCCGCGGGGTTGCCCGTGATCGTCTGACGGAGAGGAAGAACGGGGAGATGCTAATGTAAACAAGCATCTCCCCGTTCTGCCTAGTGACACTGTCACTGATCTCTGCTCCCTGTGATCGGGAGCAGAGATCAGTGACATGTCACACACAGCCCAACCCCCCCACAATTAGAAACATTCCTTAGGACATACTTAACCCCTCCCCGCCCCCTAGCAGTTAACCCCTTCACTGCCAGTGTCATTTACACAGGAATCAGTGCATTTGTATAGCACTGATTGCTGTATAAATGACAATGGTCCCAAAAATGTCCAATGTGGCCGCCATAATGTCGCAGTCACGATAAAAATTGCTGATCGCCGCCATTACTAGTAAAAAAAGAAATTATTAATAAAAATGCCATAAAACTATCCCCTATTTTGTAAACGCAATAACTTTTGCGCAAACCAATCAATAATCGCTTATTGTGATTTTTTTTTACCAAAAATATGTAGAAGAATACGTATGGGCCTAGACTGAGGGAAAAAAATGTTTTTTTTATATATTTTTGGGGGATATTAAGCCTCGGTTCACACCAGAGGCGGCACGACTTGCAGGTCGCCTCACCGAGGCGACCTGCACACGACTGCCGGGGCGACTTGCAAGACGACTTCTGTATAGAAGTCTATGCAAGTCTCCCCCAAAGTAGTACAGGAACCTTTCTTCTAAGTCGGAGCGACTTGCGTCGCTCCGATTAGAACGGTTCCATTGTACAGAACGGGAGGCGACTTGTCAGGCGGCTAGGTCGCCTGACAAGTCGCCCCCGTGTGAACCAAGCCTTATTATAGCAAAATGTAAAAAATAATGCATTTTTTTTCAAAATTGTCACTCCTTTTTTGGTTTATAGCGCAAAAAATAAAAACCGCAGAGGTGATCAAATACCACCAAAAGAAAACTCTATTTATGGGAAAAAAAGGACATCAATTTTGTTTGGGTACAACATCGCACGCCCGCGCAATTGTCAGTTAAAGCGACGCAGTGCCGAATCACAAAAAGTGCTCTGGTCAGGAAGGGGGTAAATTCTTCTGGGGCTGAAGTGGTTAAAGCCGGAAGCAGTTTTGAATGACTTTTATTCCTTTAAAAATGTCATTTTGTGCAGGGACTGTTCTAAACACGGGAAACTTGCGCCACTTTACAGGCATACTATAGACACCCCCCAGGTACGATATTTAAAGGAATATTTCACTTTTTTTCACTTTAAGCATCATTACAATCACTGCTCCTGAAAAAACTGCCATTTTTAAAACTTTTTTTTGCAATGATACATGTCCCCTGGGGCAGGACCCGGGTCCCCAAACCCTTTTTAGGACAATACCATGCAAATTAGCCTTTAAAATGAGCACTTTTGATTTCGAACGTTCGAGTCCCATAGACTTCAATGGGGTTCTGAAGTTCGTGCGAACTTTCGGTCCGTTCGCAGGTTCTAGTGCGAACCGAACTGGGGTCTGTTCGGCTCATCCCTAATTGTGACCCCTGTGACCCCTGTACATACGCCCCTGCTTTAATGCCTTTTTTGCACGTACCAGTTTGTTTTAACATTTTGGTGACAGTCACTTTAAATTCCATATTGATCTATCCAACCTGCCCTATGAGTCATTACAACTTTAATTTAGATTTTGCTTCTTTTGGAGCCATCGGGCACCAGCTCATAGTGTGATATTTACCTTTATAGAGATAATAATGGAAGCAAATCCTAGTATGGGGAAGAAAAAAAAGGCGATAATTGAGCATATTAGACAACTTCTTGGTTCACCTCTTCTCCCACCAGACATCGGCAAACTGTTTTGATTGACGGAGCGTGGACTGGTCTGTCCGACCAAAGAACCAACCGAGGGGGTTCGGGTTTCCACTTGAGAAGACTCCAAACTGGTTAGCTGTTGGCATCTTGACCTGGTGTGTTCTGTTATGGAACCTGGTGAAGGAACACGTGGTTGCGGAGGCTCCACAGTAATACAGTATGGTTGAAAGTAGCCCGGAGGAGGTTCACCTGTCCATGGCTCAAGATTTGATAACGGATATTCTGGATTTTGGCCAGTTGATGTTGAAACAGAGGAGAAATATGACAAGGAGTCCGTGTGAGCTTCAGAGATGGCAGTGGAGAACGATGGTGGAGAAGGTAGAGGCAGAGACTCGTAGGGTAGAGGTTCAGCTTGGTAGGGTGGAGGTTCAGCTTGGTAGGGTGGAGGTTCAGCTTGGTAGGGTGGAGGCGCCCTATCTCTCTCTAAGGCCCCTTCCATCAGTTCAGAATTATAATTTAGTCGCTGATGGCTGTGAATCTTCTCCCTGGTTTTTGGTGCAGGATGAGGTTTTACTCCGAGACTCCGATACTGACTTTTCACCTACCCGGAACTTCTGTTCTTTATATAATAACCTAATTATGTCACAGGAGTTGGTATGTAGTTTGAATAGCTTCTCAGAGCCAGAAGCAATTCTAACAACTCAATAGGGTTAGGTAAACCTGTAATACCAGACTTGGTAGACCCTGGAGAAAATATTGTACCCAACATACAAATGTACAGTACTGTATAGTTACCAGAACTAAAAAAGAAACAGTTTTGTTGCAATTTTTCCTTTCAATCCAGAACTTTTTCTCCTTACAATTCTCCTCTACCCCAAGTGGTCACAGATTGCTATCTGCATTCCATTAGCTACAATGGAGGGCAGGTGAGATATCAAGAGTTTTATAGACCCCTGATGTCTCATTAAAGAGAATCTGTCAAAAAGAGTTTATATCACATAAGGGACCTTTTGTCTTCAATGTCAGGGGTGTCAAACTCAATTTTGTCGCCTGTGTGGTGGCTGCTTTAGTTTTCTTTTTTTTAGACCTTTTTCCCCTTTATTTCCACCTGGTGATCTGACCTGTAACACATTTCCTACCTTAATGTGTCTACACTCGGGATGAACGTGCAAAAGAGACACCTTTGGACAGCAGCATTGCCAGTCTGGGGGGTAGGGGAGCGTTAGATGTACTAGAACAGGGGTCTCCAAACTCTCTGAACAAAGGGCCAGTCTACTTTCGGGGGGCCGGACTGTGGCCATTGGAAGCAGAAAATGTCCCAGCATCAGTGAGAGTAAAACATGCTCATCATTGGTGTCAGTGAGAGAAATATTGCTCCATTGTTGGTATCAGTGGGAGGAATAGTGCCACATCATTGGTGTCAGTGAGAGGAATAGTGCCACATCATTGGTGTCAGTGGGAGGAATCGTGCCACATCATTGGTGTCAGTGAGAGGAATAGTGCCACATCATTGGTGTCAGTGGGAGGAATCGTGCCACATCATTGGTGTCAGTGGGAGAAATAGTGCCCCATCATTGGTATCAGTGGGAGGAATAGTGTCCCATCGTTGGTATCAGTGGGAGGAATAGTGCCCCACCCATCATTGGAGCACAGGTGTGTCAGGAGGAAGGAGTCTCTGGAGCTCCTCCAGGTGATCTGTGTGAGAGGGGAGTGGTGGTGAAATCTCTCCCAGTCCTCCTGGCCCCTTTCTGGGGAAGCCATGGAGGACAGCGGGGCCTCTCCTGCTGGAAGCTCTCCTGGGCCATCGGGTGACATGCCTTCCTCTGTACAAACCATGGCTTGTGATCTTTCTGCCCCTGGTAAGGATGAAGGCTCAGAGGCAATTCAGGAGAGAGTGGTGGCCGGGATTAAAGCCCTGAATAGGAGAGAGACAAGCTGTATAAACTGAGAGCAGAGCTGAAGCGTTTGAGAAGGCAGTGTGAGGGCTTACATAGCCAGAAACGTGGGTCCATGGATCCGGAGATCCAACTGGCCAAGGTCCGGGTTGAACATCAGGAGACCATTGTGTCCATCATGGAAGGAAGAGATGGGCCATTTAAGGAAAAGTTTTACAATGATAAAAGGTTTGCCAGGATGACAAAGATGGAGGTGGAGGAGGAGACCGCCAGTTCTGATCCCCTGCCCCCTCAGGGAGAGGTAAGCAGCCCCATGCCTTCCCAGGACTCAGGAGGCATGCTCAGGGCCATCCAGGTAATGGAGTCTCCTGTGCGGGGGGATCAGCTGGCGTTTGGTGATAAGGACATAACTGATAATGTGCCTGATAATGTCAAGCCCCAAGCAGGGGATAAATCTGTTTTTGTGTCATCTAACACCATGAGCAATGTTGAAAGTGTGCCCAGTGACAATCAAGTTTCTAATGCTATGTGTAGCAATGTTGTACCTTCTGATGCTGCAGCGCAGCAAGAGCTGCATTTAAAAAATGACATTTCTGAAAAGGAACTACAGGTGTCAGCAGAGCCTATTAACTCTTCTTTGGCTGAGTCTAAAGATGTTTGCCCCACAGCTGCTGGAGACTCTACAGTGCAGCATCAGGAGACAGCTGGTATTGCAGCAACTGTGACTTTTCCTGATGGGAAATTGAACGTGTGTGTGACTGATAGCAATTGTGCAAGTGTGATGGACAATCGTCCCAGCTCAGTCCAAGCAAATAATAGTAATGTACAGACTACTGTGACTTCAGTGTGGGGCCTTGGCCCTGATAAACCTACATTTGCTCAGGTAGTACGCTCTGCTCCTGGTAGCTCCGCTCCCAAGCAGGGTTTCCCCCTGCAGCCTACCACTTTGGGCACCCCGGGATCTGGTCTTGGGTCTCTGGCTTCTGCTGGAGGTCCAAGAAGAAATGTGGTAATTCTCAAATGGGAAGGTGGTGCAATCCCTCCAGCATGGCGTGCAGTGGTGGATTTGATTTTGGAGATGGGTTTTGGGGCAAATGACCTGTATGCTCTAATACATGTAGCTGGGACACGGGAATATATTATTAGCTTCACCAGGCCAGAGGGTCTTGACCTGTTCTGGGAGCGATATGAGGCTCGGTGCAGGTCAAGACCTGAATGGGAAGGTCTGGTCCCAGTTGCAGTTTCTCAGAGGTCAATGGTGAAAAAGATCACAATTATTCTGACTAATGAGCAGTGGCGTAGCGAGGGGGGGCGGGGGGTGACGTGGCCCCGGGCGCGACATTTAGGGGGGCGCAATTTCGTGCCAGTAGTGTCACCTCCTAATTTTAATCTCCTGTGTCCCCTGCTCTCCGGCCACCATGTTAATTGTTTGGCGCCCTGTGATTGGGCGTATGGGGGTCATGTGCGGCGTGGGGCTGGCCTATCCGCAATCACAGTTACTCCTGGAGTCCCGCCTCCACACATGACCCCCATACGCCCAATCACAGTGCGCTGGGAAACAATGAACACGGCGGGCGGAGCGCGGGGGAGACAAGCACTGGAAAGTGTGAGCCGCCGGGGCTGCTGTCTTCGCCTCCTCCTCCTCCTATCCTCCGGACCGATGCAGGACAAGAAGGTGAGGAATGGATAAACGGGGGGGGGGGAGAGGCTCCGTGTATGTAGTGTCAGTGTAGGAAGACTGTAGGCGGGACAGTATAGTGTACAGTGTAGTATAGTGGTCAGTATAGTGTAGTGGACAGTATATTGGTCAGTGTAGTATAGTGGTCAGTGTACAGTAGTGGACAGTATAGTGGTCAGTATAGTGTAGTGGACAGTATAGTGGTCAGTGTAGTGGACAGTATAGTTGTCAGTATAGTGGTCAGTGTAGTGTAGTGGTCAGTGTAGTATAGTGGTCAGTGTAGTGGACAGTGTAGTGTAGTGGACAGTGTAGTGGACAGTGTAGTATAGTGGTCAGTGTAGTGGACAGTGTAGTGTAGTGGACAGTGTAGTATAGTGGTCAGTGTAGTGGACAGTGTAGTGTAGTGGACAGTGTAGTGGACAGTGTAGTATAGTGGTCAGTGTAGTATAGTGGTCAGTGTAGTGGACAGTGTAGTGTAGTGGACAGTGTAGTGATCAGTGTAGTATAGTGGACAGTATAGTATAGTAGTCAGTGTAGTGGATAGTGTAGTATAGTGGTCAGTGTAGTGGACAGTGTAGTATAGTGGTCAGTGTAGTGGACAGTGTAGTATAGTGGTCAGTGTAGTGGACAGTGTAGTATAGTGGTCAGTATAGTGTAGTGGACAGTATAGTGGTTAGTATAGTGTAGTGGACAGTATAGTGGTCAGTGTAGTGTAGTGGACAGTATAGTGGTCAGTATAGTGTAGTGGACAGTATAGTGGTCAGTGTAGTGTAGTGGACAGTATAGTGGTCAGTGTAGTGGACAGTATATTGGTCAGTGTAGTATAGTGGATAGTGTAGTATAGTGGTCAGTGTAGTATAGTGGTCAGTGTAATGGACAGTGTAGTATAGTGGTCAGTGTAGTGGACAGTGTAGTATAGTGGTCAGTGTAGTGGACAGTGTAGTATAGTGGTCAGTGTAGTGTAGTGGACAGTGTAGTATAGTGGACAGTATAGTATAGTAGTCAGTGTAGTGGACAGTATAGTATAGTAGTCAGTGTAGTATAGTGGTCAGTGTAGTGTAGTGGACAGTGTAGTGGTCAGTGTAGTATAGTGGACAGTATAGTATAGTAGTCAGTGTAGTGGACAGTATAGTGTAGTGGGCATTATAGTGGTCAGTGTAGTATAGTGGTCAGTGTAGTGGACAGTATATTGGTCAGTGTAGTGTAGTGGACAGTATAGTATAGTAGTCAGTGTAGTGGTCAGTGTAGTGTAGTGGACAGTATATTGGTCAGTGTAGTGTAGTGGACAGTGTAGTATAGTGGTCAGTATAGTGTAGTGGACAGTATAGTGGTCAGTGCAGTGTAGTTCTCAGTGTAGTGGACAGTGTAGTATAGTGGACAGTATAGTGATCAGTGTAGTGTAGTGGACAGTGCAGTGGTCAGTATAGTGGACAGTATAGTGTAGTAGTCAGTGTAGTGGACAGTATAGTGTAGTGGACAGTAAAGTGGTCAGTATAGTGGAGAGTATAGTGTAGTGGTCAGTGTAGTATAGTGGTCAGTGTAGTGTAGTGGACAGTGTAATGGTCACTGTAGTGTAGTTCTCAGTGTAGTATAGTCGTCAGTATAGTGTAGTGGACAGTGTAGTTCTCAATGTAGTGGTCAGTATAGTGGACAGTGTAGTGTAGTGGTCAGTAAAGTGGACAGTATAGTGGTCACCGTAGTGGACAATATAGTGGTCAGTGTAGTGTAGTGGGCAGTATAGTATAGTGGTCAGTGTAGTGGACAGTAGTAGTGGTCAGTGCAGTGTAGTGGACAGTATAGTGGACAGTGTAGTGGTCAGTGTAGTGTAATGGTCAGTGTAGTTCTTAGTGTAGTGGACAGTATAGTATAGTGGTCAGTGTAGTGTGTAATGGTCAGTATAGGAATCAGGTTGGTCAGTACTATTGTATTTAAAGGGACTCGGGGAGTGCTAAAAGTCCGCAGGTTAGGGGGGGGCAAATTACTTGCCTTGCCCCGGGTGCTGGCAACGCACGCTACACCACTGCTAATGAGAGCGTTCCTGCTCGGGATCTAGAGGTCTGGTTAAGGAACTATGGTGAGGTTTTAACTAAGCCCAACAAAATCCTTGATGAGCGTAACATCTGGACTGGGGGTTGGTCAGTAACAGACAGGTTGGCCGGGGATGGGAATGTTGTCCGTCACCTGCCCTCCTCAGCTTTTATAGGGAGGGATAGGATGACTATTTTCTACCCTGGTCAGCCGAAGCGGTGTCACCGCTGTGGAGAAAAGGGGCATTTGAGCTCCTCCTGTTCAGCCTTGATATGTTCAGTGTGTCGGGGTCAGGGTCATATGGTTAAGGACTGCACCGAGATGATCAGGTGCAACCTGTGCCTGCGCCTTGGCCACCCCTACAGCAGATGTCCTGAAGCCTGGCACAATATGGAGGAGGTAATAGATGACTTGTTGAAGCTGGACAGGATGGAGGGTGAGGCCCCTGGTTTACCATCCGCCTCTGCGGTGACCGACTCCCCTGGTCCTGCTCAGGATACATTTCCTGTGGCCACCCCTCCTGTGTCTGTAAGTATTCCTCCTGTATCTGTCTCTCTGTCTCCCCAGCCTACTGTACCCTCTCCTCTTGTGTCAGAACCTTTCAAGTCTTTGCCCCCCGAGTCAGTTACCCCCCAGGAGTCTACCCCTCCTAAGTCTGACTCAAAGGGAGCATCCCCCCCCCCCACCAGAAGTGGTAGAATGTACTAAAAAGGTTGCTTCTTCCTTTGTAAAGGAGTCTTCTGTAAAGACTTCAAAGAAAAAATGAAGAGATCAGGGCATCTCTGAAGCGGACCTGCAGTACCTGGAGGAGAGAAGGAAGGTTGGGAAGTGGAAGAAGCAGGTGGTGAGGGCGGAACAGGCTCCAGTGCCTGTCTCCAACCATCATAGGTCCTCTAAGTGGGATATTTCTTCATCTGGAGCTTCTTCTGAGCGAACTTCTGATTTTGAAATGGAGTTTGAGGCGGCCTCAAGAAAGAGAGAGGCTTCCGGTGATGAGCAGCAGAGGGGAGCTAAGAAGCAATCCACCCAATAACCCAAATGGCGGTTCCCTCTCTGTTAAAAGCGGTGACAATAAATGTCGCCAGCATTAAGTCAGTAAGAGCTCGTTCTATGGCCTTCTTTTTGTTCAGCCAATTAGACGCTGAAATTTTATTTTTGCAAGAGACTAGGCTCACCTTCTTGGCAGATATTCATATGGCCAAGAGAGAGTGGAGGTATGGTCCATCTTACTGGTCTCTTGCGGTCGAGCCTTACGGCGGTGTGGCGATGTTGTTTAAAACCGACATGGTAACTGTCCGGCTGGTTATTGAGGTGGAGATCGGGAGATGTATGGTCTTAGACGTCCTTGTGGGAGGGCAGGACCTGCGCCTAATTAATGTTTATGGGCCGCACACAAAGTGGGACAGGAAATGCCTTTTTACAAGGATCAAGCCATTTCTTTTTACATCCCGGCAAGTGGTCTTTGGAGGTGACTTTAATACAGTAACTAGGCCCAAGGACAGGAAGGACTTCAAGGACAGGCTGGGATATGATAGCGTTTTTTTAAATAGTATGGTTAGGGATGCTGGTCTTGTGGATGTGCACATTAAGCACCTCCCGGATGACACTGGGTTCACCTTTCATCGAGGTAATAGTCAGAGTAGGATAGATAGGGTTTTTTTTTTAAGGAGACCTCTGCTTTTTTGCCCCCAGTGGTGCAGGCAGTAGAGTTCTCTGATCACTGTATGCTATCTGTGGTCCTGAATGCTTCAGACGCCCCTCAGAGGGGTAAGGGCATCTGGAAATTGAATTCGACTCTACTCAAGAAAGAACATGTTAGACAATCCTTTGAGGAATTCTTTCAGGCTCAGGTGACCATCCTGGACTTTTTTAGCAGCAAGGCTAAGTGGTGGGAGCTGACCAAAAAGAGGATCGCTGGATTCTTCAGGGGCCTAGCCAATAGAAAACAGTTTAATAAATACATGACCTACCAACGTTTATGGAGGAAGCTGGATATTCTTGTCTCGAGAGGAGGAGATCCTGGGGCAATCTCCAAAGTGAAACTCCTTCTCAGAAAGTGCCATGTGTTAATATGACCGGCATGCCTCTTTGGTTCTAGAAAGGGACTATGGGAGGTACCACTCGCCTGACCCTAACCAGAACTGCAAACAAGGTGTAGCTGTTAAAACAGTCGTTGGCCTTAAAGCGGTAGTAAACCCACTGACACTTTTTTTTTTTATACACCTGTAAGGTAAAAGGCATAATGAGCTAGTATGCACCTCATACTAGCTCATTATGAAATGCTTACCTTAGAACAAGGCATCGGTATCTCACCTGGTCCACGCCGAGGTAGCTGACATGTTGCCTCGGCGTGTCTTCCGGGTATCGCGGCTCCAGCACTGTGAGTGGCTGGAGCCACGATGTCGTCACTCTCGCTTGCCCACGGGAGACTTCTTTCCGGCAAGGTCTGGCATCTGTCGGGCTTTCAGCTGAGAATCCCCTGTGCGCATGCGCCGCTGCAGTCAGCGGCTCGTTGCAAGGGGAATATCTCCTAAACCTAAACAAAAATTTGACTATACAACCGCTTTAAGGACAGTACAGGTTCCTTGACAAAGTCCAGGTCAGGGATTCTGGAGGTCGTGAGGTCCCTTTATGCTGACTTTCTTGGGAGGAAAAAGCTTGACCGTGACAAGATGGAAAGCTTTTTGGACTCTACTCCAGGTCTAAATGGTGGAGATGTTCCATTGATGAATTTGACAGAGGAGATCACAGTTGAAGAGGTGATGAGGGCAATTGAACAGCTTGCCATCAAAAAGTCATCTGGACCAGATGGCTTGACGGCTGAGTTTTGCAAAGCCTTTAAGTCTATTCTGGCCCCACATTTGGTAGAGGTTTTTAACAATTGCCTTGCTGAGGGAGTGCTTTCCCCCTCCATGGGGCACTCGACTGTGATTCTTCTTTTAAAAGGTAAAGATCCTTCGATGATTGAAAATTGGCACCCCATCAGCCTTCTTAATGTCGATAGAAAGATACTGGCAAAGATATTTTTCTGGCGCCTATTGTCAGTAGCAGAGTCTTTGCTAGGGATGAGCCGAACACCCCCCTGTTCGGTACGCACCAGAACATGCGAACAGGAAAAAAGTTTGTGCGAACACCGTTAAAGTCTATGGGACACGAACATGAATAATCAAAAGTGCTAATTTTAAAGGCTTATATGCAAGTTATTGTCATAAAAAGTGTTTGGGGACCTGGGTCCTGCCAAATTTCGTACCTGGGGGGTTTCTGTAGTATGCCTGTAAAGGGGCACATGTTTCCCGTGTTTAGAACAGTCTGACAGCAAAATGACATTTGGAAGGAAAAAACACATTTAAAACTACCCGTGGCTATTGCATTGCCAACAATACACATAGAAGTTCATTGATTAAAAACAGCATGGAAATTCCCCACAGGGCAACCCTGAACCAAAATTTAAAAAAAAAATGACGTGGGAGTCCTCCTAAATTCCATACAAGGCCCTTCAGGTCTGGTATGGATTTTAAGGGGAACCCCGTGCCAAAAAAAAACGGCGTGGGGTCCCCCCAAAAATCAATACCAGACCCTTATCCGAGCACGCAACCTGGCAGGCCGCAGGAAAAGAGGGGGGGACGAGAGTGCGTCCCCCCCCCTCCTGAACCGTACCAGGCCACATGCCCTCAACATTGGGAGGGTGCTTTGGGGTAGCCCCCCAAAACACCTTGTCCCCATGTTGATGAGGACAAGGGCCTCATCCCCACAACCCTGGCCGGTGGTTGTGGGGGTCTGCGGGCGGAGGGCTTATCGGAATCTGGAAGCCCCCTTTAACAAGGTGACCCCCAGATCCTGCCCCCCCCCCTGTGAAATGGTAAGGGGGTACTTATCCCTACCATTTCACTAAAAAACTGTCAAAAATGTTAAAAATGACAAGAGACAGTTTTTGACAATTCCTTTATTTAAATGCTTCTTCTTTCTTCTATCTTCCTTCATCTTCTGGCTCTTCTGGTTCTTCCTCTGGCATTCTCGTCCAGCATCTCCTCCGCGGCGTCTTCTATCTTCTTCTCCTCGGGCCGCTCCGCACCCATGGCATGGAGTGAGGCTCCCGCTCTTCTCTTCATCTTCTTCTTCTTCTCTTCTTCCTTCTTCTCTTCTTCATTTTCTTCTCCGGGCCGCTCCGCACCCATGCTGGCATGGAGGGAGGCTCCCGCTGTGTGACGGCCTCTCCTCGTCTGACGGTTCTTAAATAACGAGGGCGGGGCCACCCGGTGACCCCGCCCCCTCTGACGCACGGGACATGACGGGACTTCCCTGTGGCATTCCCCGTGATGTCACAGGGAAGTCCCGTCAAGTCACCGCGCGTCAGAGGGTGGCGGGGTCACCGGGTGGCCCCGCCCCCCATTATTTAAGAACCGTCAGACGAAGAGACGCCGTCACACAGCGGGAGCCTCCCTCCATGCCAGCATGGGTGCGGAGCGGCCCGGAGAAGAAAATGAAGAAGAGAAGAAGAGAAGAAGGAAGAAGAGAAGAAGAAGAAGATGAAGAGAAGAGCGGGAGCCTCCCTCCATGCCATGGGTGCGGAACGGCCCGAGGAGAAGAAGATAGAAGACGCCGCGGAGGAGATGCTGGACGAGAACGCCGGAGGAAGAACCAGAAGATGAAGGAAGATACAAGAAAGAAGAAGCATTTAAATAAAGGAATTGTCAAAAACTGTCTCTTGTTATTTTTAACATTTTTGACAGTTTTTTGTTTTTTAGTGAAATGGTAGGGGTAAGTACCCCCTTACCATTTCACACAGGGGGGGGCCGGGATCTTTGGGTCCCCTTGTTAAAGGGGGCTTCCAGATTCCGATAAGCCCGCAGACCCCCACAACCACCGGCCAGGGTTGTGGGCATGAGGCCCTTGTCCTCATTAACATGGGGACAAGGTGTTTTGGGGGGCTACCCAAAAGCACCCTCCCAATGTTGAGGGCATGTGGCCTGGTACAGTTCAGGAGGGGGGGGCCGCACTCTCATCCCCCCCTCTTTTCCTGCGGCCTGCCAGGTTGCGTGCTCGGATAAGGGTCTGGTATTGATTTTTGGGGGGACACCACGCCGTTTTTTTGGGGTTTTTTGGCGCGGGGTTCCCCTTAAAATCCATACCAGACCTGAAGGGTCTGGTATGGAATTTAGGGGGAACCCCACGTCATTTTTTTTTTTAATTTTGGCCGGGGTTCCCCTTAATATCCATACCAGACCTGAAGGGCCTTGTATGGAATTTAGGGGGACTCCCACGTCATTTTTTTTTTTAAATTTTGGTTCGGGGTTGCCCTGTGGGGAATTCCCATGCCGTTTTCATCAATGAACTTCTATGTGTATTGTCAGCAATGCAATAGCCGCGGGTAGTTTTAAATGTGTTTTTTCCTTCCAAATGTCATTTTGCTGTCAGACTGTTCTAAACACGGGAAACATGCGCCCCTTTACAGGCATACTATAGACACCCCCCAGGTACGAAATTTAAAGGGATATTACACTTTTATTGTTTGACTTTAAGCATTATTAAAATCACTGCTCCTGAAAAAACAGCCATTTTTAAAACTTTTTTTTGCATTGATCCATGTCCCCTGGGGCAGGACCCAGGTCCCCAAACACTTTTTATGAAAATAACTTGCATATAAGACTTTAAAATTAGCACTTTTGATTTCTCCCATAGACTTTTAAAGGGTGTTCCGCGGCATTCGAATTTGCCGCGAACACCCCAAATTGTTTGCTGTTCGGCGAACTTGCGATCAGCCAACGTTCGAGTCAAACATGAGTTTGACTCGAACTCGAAGCTCATCCCTAGTCTTTGCTTTCCTGCCATCAGCACTGTTCGGTCCAGGGTAGGTGCACCTTCACATCGATTTTAGCTGTCCGGGAGGCCTTGGAGCGGTGCAGGGCTACAGGCTGGGGAAAGTATTTGCTGACATTGAAACAGGCAAAGGCTTTTGATCGTGTTAACCTGCCATGAGTACCTGTGGTTGCTCCTTAGTAAGTACGGTCTGCCGGGTGGTTTTGTTGATTGGTTAAAAGACTTGTATAAGGGGGCAGAAAACTTTCCTCTTGTTAATGGTTGGGTTGGGCAGTCCTTTGAGGTTGGCTCCAGGGTGCGCCAGGGTT